>NC_037285.2:9262494-9565524 GCF_000002775.5 Populus trichocarpa | reverse complement strand
CATTAATCGCAGACTCCGGCCTTGCTAAGCTTCTAGCAGATGACATTGTCTTCTCAACTATCAAAATCAGTGCTGCCATGGGATACCTGGCTCCAGAATATGTAACCACAGGACTTTTTACCGAGAAGAGTGATATATATTCGTTTGGAGTGATCATCCTCCAAATCCTATCCGGTAAACAGTTGCTGTCCAATTCAATGCGATTGGCAGCTGCATGTTGCAGATACAATGACTTCATTGACACAAGCCTCCGAGGAAACTTCTCTGAGTCTGAGGCAGCTAAGCTGGCAAAAATTGCACTAGCTTGCACTGACGATCTCCCTGACCAAAGACCAACCATGAAGGAAGTGATTCAAGAGCTGAACCTAAGCAATGCTGGTTCTTAACGGCCTTATTTTTCTCTTTAACCCACAAATTGTTCTATCATGCGACCAAGGAGACCTTACTAAACAGCGCAGCTGCTGTGACTACTGCTGATATCGCACTCTATCCCTTGGATGGAAACTAATGCTTACCGCAAACAGGAAAAGATGGTTAGTTGGTTGAAGAGAGTCGCTCTAAAAATCTCTGTAATCTTAATCCTAATAATTTTTAGCTTTAACTCTTTGATAAGCTGCATGTTATAGTCCCTTGTAAACTACATCTATGGAAAAGAGAATATTTTGTAGTATTATGATTGATTTTGTCTATGAAAACAGTTTTTCGAATAGGATCTTTTCTTTGTCAGTCTGATGCAATTGAGGTGGCTTCATTTTCATTTTATTTTAGGCTCTGGTACTGTTTATCACAGGAAGAAGGAAAACAATCAAATATCTTACTTATCAGGATACTTGTGTTTATTCATTAACCTTGTCGCAAAAAAGTTCTAATCAATCTAGGAAAGATAGACTTCTAGCTCTAGGACCTCTTCGGAAAGTCCTAACTACTAAGGGTTGTAAATCGTAGATTCATAAGAAATCATATAAAAAGCGGCTAAACTTCTTCTAGTAATTAACCATTTCCCCCCACCCCCTGCTCTTCATCAATGGAATGCGAGGAAGTGTGTCGAGCTTGGCGCAAATTGACACATCATCCCGAGCTCAAGAGACAGCACTCGGTTATCATCAATTTATGAGCAACCAGTACTCCCCCTTCCATTCCAACCCTACTAGCCTTCGTGACTCGCTGTATGTCATTGAGGACTGCGTTTTTCAAAACAATACTGATAAATGCAAACAATCCACCCTTCAAAAATTATGTGCTCAGGTTTAGTTCTGTGTCTTCCCTTGCAATAGTTTTCTGTATTCAACCCACTCCGAACAGCGTGACTATCCTAACTATGGTCAAATCTGCGTTTACGGCCAAAGGGTTCTCGCTTGTACCTAAGTGCATAATGATGGTTAGAAGGGAATACAATGCAGCTTTCGGGTGGGGGTATGATCCTTGTAATCACAAATACAAAGTTGAAAGAATAGTGAATCGTTCTGGGGAGATTGAGGGTGTTCATCTTAGTACAGTAATTGGAAGCGCATCAAACTAGTCTCTTTCATTCTTCCAGTGCAAACATGTCAAGCTTCGGTTGGAGCTCTTCATTGGATGGGCCAAGCAAAGGAAAGAGACTCAAAAGTCATTGTCACTCAACCTTTATGACAATACCTTTCACGAAATCCAGAGTCCACGCTGCAAGCTCCATTGTAACTGCTACCTGGATGCCTTTGGAGGGTCCCTGCCTGTGGTTTGTGGTAGAGACCCGAATCAAATCGATATGTAGCAGATGAATGATTATGGAACACAGACTTACTGGATATTAATCATGAGATCAAATATTTCAAGAATACAAGGAAGCACTCGACTTCTATGCCTATTCGGAAAGGGCGAGTTATTATATTCTTGCGATTTACAAAGCGCGGCTCAGGCATATACATACAGGCAGCCATCCTTGGTCTCAAGCAGTTGCTCTTATCGGGAGCCTTGTCACAGTATTCTTGTAATTTGTTTGAACAGTTCGTATTATCTACCATTCTCTATTGCAAACGTTGAGGTGACTCGGACAAATGGTAGAGAAGCAAACATAATAGCTATAGGATTCTTTTCTTTTCTTCTTTTTTCCAGTAGGCATTATTCTTTCCATGCCATTCACATTAGTGGTGAATGAGTTCTGGAATAGAACAACGGATATTTTTAGTTATGGTTAATTATTAGTTTAGGATTTATACGACAGTCATACAGTTTCTGTTTCTTTGACAGTGGTGAAATTGTCTTTTCTTACTATTCAAGACCACCTTATCAACGTAATGCTCTTTCGAGTCCTGATAACACTAGTATTGCACTGATGTTGTATTAATGCAGAAATTTTAAAGCACCAAAACACGAAAATATATGACAAATCCTTTGTTGGATAGTTAAAATGGCAAAGATAATCCCCATCAAAAGAAAAGGACTATGGCTTAGATAATCACATGAGCATCACAGGATTATATTTATCTTCAAAAGCTTGTGCTTTGAGAGAAGTCCTATTTCAGTGGTGTTACTGTACACATGAAAGCCACGAACTCCTAATAAAGCTTATCAGGAAAAAAAAATTGTAATAAACAACACTAGTGTTCGTTCTCCTTCACGTTAACTAATCAAACCAGTCAGTTTTTCTTTCTTCCCATCTAAGTAACGAATTGATAATGGACCTCTTCTGCGAGATCAAGATCAAAAATTTATTACACTTATCAGAACAGGGGAAAATTTAATAACAATCAACCACGCATATGACATGGGAAAACGGGTAGAAGACAATCAATATAGCATAAAACATTTAAATTCCGTCATACACCAGCAAATCAACAGTTAGAAAGAATTGCATGAACGTTAGGGCAACACCAGTTTTGAAATTGACTTTTGTCGTATTAATGCATGTAGTTAGATCAGTACATACGAGTTTAACACCCTCTTTTTATTAACTCCTCTTGAAAAAAAGAAAGAAATATACAATTACATTTCCTCCTCAAAAAAAATTGATAAAAAGATCCCCAAGTTTTTAACCTGTAGAATACCTGCGCTACCAGAAAGGAGGCTAACAGGTGCAGGATTTTTCTCATGTCCAGAAAGATGAACCTTATCCTTCGTAGTTAATACTCTAAGCCACTGCACTATGCTGTTGATGCTCTGAAAACCATTCGGCAGGCCACCATTTTGGTCTAATGGCCTCAACCTTTATGTCCTCCTGCCCTTGTATGGTCAATGAACCTGACCCTTTAAAGGCTTCTTTTAACCGCAAAACACCCAGCCCTCTACAGCCAAGTGCAGTCGTCACATACCCAATTTTCTTGCCAGATGCTGTGTTGATGACTTCTGAACCTGGACCAACTTTCTGCTCCACTTCTAAAATACAAAACAAAAATTGCTCAGGATGTATACATAAAAATTGGATGCTAAAAAATCCAAATGGAACAAAGAACACCTTTTCCACTATCATCAAGAAACGCTAAAGAAAGCAATCGTTTGCGAATAACCCCTCTGTGGTGTGTTCGAGCTATAAATTCTTGGCCCACATAGCATCCTTTGTCAAAGCTTATTGCATTTAAACCCTCCAGATTGTATTCAAGAGGAATCGCTTCACCTAAACAGCCCAAATATATTAAGCTCAGGTTGATAGGTCAGACTAGAGAGAAAGATTATGGAGCAAAGGAGAGCAATTTGAGGATATACTCAGAAGATAATAATGCCAGTATGCCACCAATATTGTTGGACATTCAAAGAGTAGAAGAGATTCCTCAAAAGTGAAGAGAAGGACGAACCTATGGGGATCTCAGTTGAGCCTTCTGCAATTCCATTCTCAATTCTCCATAATAGGTAATTCAGTTCATTTGTTTCTTTGTCAGATTCTACCAAAGGTGCTGTAACATCCAAAAATAGCAGGAAAAAAGACGAATTAAAACTAAATAAAAAACTACTGATTTAATCAGTCAGAAAGTTTAATGCATAATGAGCTCTGCAGCCTCATAACCTATGTGCTCTTGTATATTAACATCAAGCAACCAATGAAAGCTCAGGAAACTCACGAGTCTCTTTAGATGGAAAGACCCCCCTCAAACCAAGACAATCTACTCTGGGGTCCTTAAACCATTGCCATCCAACATCATTCCCATGTGAAGATGACATGGCAGAGTGATCAACACCAGGGCCCGAGCCAACACTAGCTGCCTCTGGCTCTTCTTCACCTTTTGATTTTTCAGCAAGGTTCCCACCAAACCGTTGCCAGCAAGAGAAGTCTTCTGCCACGTTATCAATTTCAACCTTTGACCTCAACCGGTATCTGCAGAGCAGAAAGAAAGTAAACAGGACTGCACCAATAACTAAAATTAAGAGGATTGAATAAGCAACCACCACAAGTTATAATTTTTTAAACAGTCTAATTGCTTTTGCTCTACACCATAATGAGATCTACCAATGCAGATGTACGAACTCACTCACGCACTTTAGTTACTAGCAGACCACATTCACCAAGTTTTCCAAGCAAAACCCCCCCACTAAATTGATAACTACTCAAACTAATTGCAACCAAGAATGACTATGAACATTAAAACAACTACACAAAAATATATCCCCTCAACATCCAACAACACTACTCCTAAACCAAGCCAGCATGCCCTACCCCTTCAGTCCATCTCCTACTTAGCAGGTTAAAATGTTAGAATTTCGAAAGTTATACCTATTCTTAATCGAATTAACAATTCCATTTGATCAAATTTTCTTTCTTTTCGTCAGCTAAAAAAAAGGCAAAATCAATTGAAATATTATCTAACAAGAATCAAAGTTTCCCTTAAAACTCAAAAATATTTGGCATCAAAGAACCCAATTAAGAGAAGCGAATCACTTACCTTTTAAAAGTAAGCAATAACTCATCAAGAACCGAGCTATCCACATCAGCAAACAACTCCAAATCCCCACCCGAATCCGACCCAGGACCCGACCCGGACCCATCAAGCTTCTCCTCACCCAGAGGCTTTCTATACAAAAACAAATCATACAAGAACCTCCCTTGTGGAGTCAAAAACGCAGCGTACATAGGAGGAACATAGACAGAAGGCAAATTTGGAGTGGGCACGTACGATGTTGTCCCGCTTGGGAGTTCACTGAATTTTTTAACATCGTTTGTCAATAAACCTTGTAAGAATTTGACTGTGTCTGGACCGCTGAACCGAATTACGGACCGGGATTTTAAGAGGGAGACAAGAGGACCTGTGCTTGTGTTGTTTAAGGTGTGGTAGTTTTTGGGGAAGATTGTTTTGAAAAGATGCATTTTTTGGTGGTGTTTCTGGGTTCTGTTTTGGGTTTCAAGGCTTTTTGGAGGCGGTGATGATGGGGTTTAAGTGAGTTGTGCTTGCGACACGTGGATTGTGATAGTATTTGAAATTGTGATTGTAATTTGTTTTCTAAATATTTTTACTTAAATATATTTAAATTTTTTTTTAATATTACTACATGAATTATCCAAAATAATAATAAAAAAATAATTTTAAATAAAAAAATTTTAAATTTTAAATGGTGATTTCTTGGCCTAAAAAATTCTGAAGAACAAGTTTCATTTTTAAGAATAATTTCTTCATTTTCTATGGCTTAAGAATTGCTAATGTAATGAAATCGGCTAAGAAAAAAAAGTGGTCGTCAAGGTTTGGAGGCCAAAAAGTCTGTAATAGATGATGCACAGTGGCTGGGGCCTGAGGTAACCCAAAAATTTACAGGTATTTTAAGATATTTAAGAATATGATAAAAAATTATTTTTTATTTGAAAATATATTAAAATAATAATTTTTTTATTTTTTTAAAATTTATTTTTAATATTAATTCATAAAAAATACAATAATATTTAAAAAATTAATTTCAATAAAAAATAGATTGAAAACTCAAAACCAAACAAATGCAAATTAGGCTGAGCTCAATTGACTGGCAAACACTGGTGAAAGTCTTGGACTAGTCTGCAAACAGATCTTGTAATAAGGCCAGATATCATAACGGACCCAACCCAATACTAGTTAACATCTTTGTTAAACTGTAGTTTAATTCCAGCTTTTAATTATTTATTAGACTATTAGAATGATGTAGTAATTAGTTTTTAAAGTGTTTTTTATTTAAAAATATATTAAAAAATTAATTTTTTTATATTTTAAAATCTTTTTAATATATTAATATTATTGATCTATGTTGTTGTTATTACCATCATTATTATTATCTTTATTATAATAGTAGGAAAACCCAAATAATTAATTAATTGAGGTGGTAACTTGGCATTTCTTCTCGAGCGATTTATTTCTCTTCACCCTTGGTTGGCTAATCAATTGCGTCAAGTATTGGTGTTTAAACAAACTGGGTCCAACCCATGGAAGGTAGGAAGCGGGCACAGCCATCCTTGACATCATTAATTTCTCTTATTTCCTTGGTAAACAATCCATAACAAACCAATATTTTATTATTTGGAGTTACATCATCACCATACATAACTTATAATTTCAGCCTGATAAACCATCTAGTAGGTAATCCAATAGTATGAGCTTGAAATTAAAAAATTTGTTTTCCATGTGGTTCCAGGTTTGAGCCATATGATTACTAATATGATGATTACTTGAGGTTTACATGGTCGTTAACTTCAAAACCTGTAGGATTAGCCGAGATGCGCGCAAGCTGATCCGAACACCTACATTAATAATAAAAATATATATATATTTTGTTGTGAACACGTGTTTTTTTTTTATCTTGTCTTTAATATATATATTGGCTACAGGCTAGTCACCTATTTCACTGATTAGTATCCGCATATCCACCAACGCATAAAAACCCCATGGTGGTTTTGGCTTCTAATATTAAGCTCCTCCATTACTTTTCAATGGACTTGAGCTGAGTAATTGTTTTTTTTTCTTTTCTTTTTTAACCGTGAGTATCCAGACCAGTTTACATACACCTCGACTAATCCCTCGATGTCCTGAAGTTAACGATCATGTAAGTCTTCAGTAGCTCCGAGATTTGTGGGACTCAAATTAGTAACCTTTAGAGAGCAAACTCAAGATTTGACCGGTTGAATTACACCCCTCAGGATTAGTAATTGTTTCTTCTTTGATTCCCTCACAAGAAAGCCGCAAGAAGGGATATATATATAGAAGATTGGATTGCCATCGTCAAAACACGAGTAATCTCTTCCATGAATTATATCCAATATCAAGCTAGTTTAAGTTTTCACTACTCTATAAGAAAGAGAGAGAAAATTATATATAGAAGTGGGTTAACCTAATTTAACCAAGTTATAGTTGGACGTCAACTTCATGCCCGTGAAATCTGAGAAGGAAGAGTGAAAGTATCTTGCATGCAACTTGATGTAGCAAAAGTCATGAAAGTGAGGAGAGTCTGATCATACGACTACATCAGCAATATTTCTTCCATTTTGTTCGTGCTTAATAAACAGTTGTTTTACTTGGAGAAAGTCAGAGCTGGAAATTAATGTCCTTTTGATTTTGATGAGATATGAGATAGCACGATGGTTTATTAAGCTTGGTCTGGCGGCTTCAAGCATGGTGGGATTCCCATCTCAAAACGTTGTTAGAGGGAGTTGCTTTCAGATTTTGACAACAGATGACTTGCATTTATCATCCTTCTAGGAGAGGTGGAAAACTACAGGGATATGCATTGTTTTCATTGTGCTTTAACTGATTGAACTGTAACGAGCGACCGACTTTCAATTTTTTTTTAATTACAAAATCATTTTCGACTTTCATTATTCCATATTTATCATCCGTACTGTACATTATAGATAATATGGTTCTACTAATCAAGCAGTTGATGCTACATTAGGGCATGCCTTGGTATTTGTTTTGCCTTGCTCATTAGGATCTTTTTCTAAAACAACAATTCTCTCTGATAGAAGGAGAAAAACCAAAGATGATAAGGGTTGATAGGGACAAGAATCAGAGTAGACTGTGCCCAGAAGCAGGGAAAGTAAAGGTTGTCTGTTCTTGGGCTTCGACCTAAAAATTAATAAAACAAAAGAATCCCTCAATCTCTCAACTCTTGATACGAGTTGAATTTAGAACCCTTTACATATACATATTTAGGAGAGTATATTCCATTTATTTGAAAAGTATATTTCAAGATTAATTATTACATCGAAGACTAGAGTTTAATTATGTATTGAATATATATACTGATAAATTAGGAGAGTTAACTATATTCTTATATTTTAAGGTTATATAATATTCTTACATGTTTAATTACATCCAGTGCTCTTTAAATATAAGCATACTTTTCAATAGATATTCTACTAAAATTCCATCAAATTAAACTAATGAATTTTCACTTAGGCTTTTTTTCTTTTCTTTTGGAAAAATTACCCTTTGAGGATATACACATTCACATATATAGCACATTTTTTAAGATATTTATCGAGTAAGAAATAATTATTTATTGAAAATATTTTTAAAATCTTAACAAATAAAACCCATTTACCTCCAAAAGGTCAAGAAATTAATTATTTACTTGATAAAGACAAAAAAAAATACAACCGTTTAATAAATGAAACTGACTGAAAAGGTTAACTAATTCAATATTTCCTTCGTAAAGAAAAAAATACCAAGAGGTTTGCCAAAACGTTAAAAATGATCTATTGTAACATAATTTTCTTGTGAATAGTTTGATTAAAATGTTTTACATGTGCAAATTCATATGTCAAAATTAGTTAGTTTAAATGGAAAAATCTAAAAGAAACTCGTATTAATTAGAAATCATTGTTATTTTTAGAAACATATTATATATAATTAGATATATACAAGTAAATTCAAGACTGATGATGCATAAAAACCAATATTTTTTTAAAAGAAAATTCTAGCCGTTTGACTAGTACCGAATGGCCTCTCCCTTACCCAATCTCAACTCATCTAAGTTTGTCCATTATTGTCTCAGGCATATCTCTATGCATTTTATTTTATTTTTAATTCCACGAGCTGCACGCACACAGATTTTTTAATACTCTATTAAGATTGGTGTTAATTTGAATTTTTGAGACTAATATATATTTTTTTATATATAAAAAACAATTTTTCTTATAAATTAAGGAATGAAAAATATCTGAAACTAATAGGTCTGTACTTATCAGTTGACATGTACATTGAATTGACCCGCATGAGAATTTTATATGGACAAATCACTTGTATCTATGAAAAGGCACGCGTGATAGTTATGTAAGTAACTCTTAAACTTAAAATCACTAAGTTATATTATATAGAAAACATCATGTTTTGATCTTGATTGCGCATTGTCCAAAGAAGGGTAATGAACAAGCAAACATTGGTTATAACACAAGTTATATGAAAATATTTGAGTGATTAAGAGATGATTCATCACTCTAGATGAATTAGAAAAGTATTTCATCAGTTCTCAAATAGTATTGATTGTGAGGTTCTTGTATAAGATAAAATGTGATTTAAAAAGAGTTTTAAATTTTATTTAAGAAATCAATCATTAAAATGTTGAGAATAAACATGATTTGACAGAGTAAACACACTTTATACTATAATATATAAATCAAAACATTTATGATGAATAGATAATAATTACTTCGCGAAACTACTTACTAGAAGATTAAATCGAATCACTTATAATTTTTTAAATATTTAAAGAATCATTACGTGCTGATAAATGATGTACTTGATTTTTAAATATAAATTAATTAATTATTATATTATAATAAATTAAATTATTTATTTTATTTAATATTATTAGTGTAGAATCATGACTTATTATACATCTAACGAGTCATGTACATTATTAATATCATTGTCGAGGCACACTTTTCTAGCAAACAAAGAGCGGCAACCAGAAGAAATTATGTACGAGTTATCAGTGTCCAAAGGACCAAATCAGTTCAACGAAAACGGGTCATATATGACGTGGCAACCTAACCGACCAACCAGCGTTAGGATTCAAGAAATGTCGAGGTCAGCATCGTTGGCGGCTAATACTCGTAAAAGAAATCTGTTTTTACTTTTAGAAATCGTAGTCTTTGGGATTAGTTTACAGTTTACACGGGCACGGTGACCCAAGAACACACCTCCTTTTCGACTTCCAGCCGTCTTCGGCCTCACTTCTTCTCTCTCGTCCTCAATAAATGATAACCCCCTCTCCTCTCCTCCCCCGCCAGAAACCAGTCTCGTTTCCTCTCATTTTCACCTTATTTTTAAAACTGACAGAGAACAAGTAAGTATCCATCTCCGGTAGCCGTACGTATATCTCCTTTTCAGGTCGAAAGAAACGTTTCCGAATTGGTGTCATTCGTCCAAGCTTGATTTATCGATCCATTGACCATGAGTTATAGTTGAGCTTTCATGGGTCTGGAATTGACCTCGTGCGAAAAGAAAATATAACAATAACAGCTGATCTCCTGTTGTAAGTCAATATCCACATTGATGCTCCGCATCAGCCAAGTAATGTACACAGTAACACAGTTGACCAATATTTCGTCTGGTAATAGCATACAACATCAATTTGCAGACGCACTAGAGTTCTAGATCATTGCATCATCGGACAGTGGATCACTGCACTGTTTGAGACTTGGAAGAGTCATCTGATGCATGTAAATTCAGTTTCTGTGGGCAGGATAGCATGACCATATGAATTATGATGGTAAAGTTCGGAATCACGGCGAGGTTGCACGGTCAAATAAAAACCCATTCTTGCATAGTTGCATGATTAATTTCATTCTCAAGCAGAAAACTAGGATCACACAGCAAGAATGGCGACAACGAAATCCCATGGCTGAAAAAGAAATCTTATTGATATGGAGGTGGAGAAATAAACTCAAATTAAGTATCCAATGATATGAATTCAGGTGCTAAAATTAAGAAAATGTAACCTAGATAATCCAATGGCTACCAGCTGTTGAATTAATGTCTTTTGCGCGTAACGTTGTAGATACACACGAGACGAGATGATATTTATCTAACAATATCACCAAACACAAGTACTTGTATTCTCGAGGAAAAGGGAGAAGATAATAGCATTTCTTGATGATATTGATAGCCAACTAAAATATACTAACCGTGTTACTTCTGAGTAAAAAAGGTGGGGTATAATGTACTTTTCGAAATATTTTTTAGTTTTACAATTTTTTTAAAAAAAATATTTTTTTTTATTTTTTACACTTTGAATATTTATCACTCTATACTTGGTCTATTTATACTTTTTTTTTTGTTCTTATCTTTATTCTTTTGTAAATTTTTTAATTTTTAATTTTTTTTCTTTACACTTTTTTCTGAAAAATTGTTATACAACAACTAAGGAAATGTTGTTTTATTATAGCAATTATAATATTATTTTATGTTTTTACTACGTTAAAAAATAGCTTGAGATCTTATATATTTTTATTAACGTATATGATTTTTATTATATGTAGTCATTAACTTTTTGATTCATGTTTATATTTTTCACTCGATGTCAGATTAAAAACGCGTTAATAACACCTACACATTAATTCTTTTGTGTTAGAAAAAAAGGTACTCGACCTACAGCGAGACAAGTTGAATACACACATTAACACTTTGTTTTTTGTATTTATTGACACATATGTTTCTCAATATATTTAATTAAATGCATATGTATGCTTTTTTATTTATAATAAGAATTAAAAAAAAAACATTTAAAAAACTTGTATATTTATTTATTTATTATCAAAAAAATTATTTACCCTACAACGGGTTCCAATTCCAATCCCAATCCATCATAGGTTAGATTTGCATGGTTTAGTGTGTATTTATTATTATTATAAAAAGAGCTTTTTAAAAAAATATATTAAAAATATATCAGAATAAGTTTTAAAAAAATTATCTAAAATACAATTGAGCCTCATCGCAAAACATCATCTTAATGTCAAGTTGTCAACGGTCAAATAAAAAACTTACTTCGTAGAACCCTTCCTGTCTCAAATAAAAAGCCAACCCTAGACATCAACTTCTTGTATTGTCAACTACAAAGCAAAACACAACTTGAACAAAGAATACGAAATGAAGCTAGTCTGGTCACCTGAAACAGCCTCCAAGGCCTACATCGATACTGTCAAATCTGTATGAAAACAAACTTTTCTTTATTATTTTACACAGTTTATTGCTATCCATATATTCTGCTTGTTCATGATTTGATTAAAATATTCGTGAGTTTTAATTAATTTGTTTGCAGTGTGAGGTTCATCAAGAATCCAGTGTCGCTGAGCTTATTTCAGCCATGGCTGCAGGATGGAACGCCAAACTTATACTAGAAACATGGTCACAAGGTGGAATTCTTGCCACGAGTATTGGTCTAGCCATAGCTAGCCGCCGCACGGATGGAAGACACGTTTGTATTGTGCCTGATGAACTATCAAGATCGCAATATGAGGAAGCCGTGGGAGAGGCTGGGATATCCCCAGAAATTATTATTGGGGAGGCAGAAGAGGTTATGGAGGGGCTGGTAGGCATAGATTTTATGGTGGTGGATTCACGGCAAAGGGATTTTGCTGGAGTATTGAGGGTGGCAAAGCTGAGCAGCCGGGGTGCAGTTTTGGTGTGCAAGAATGCTACTTCAAGGAACGAGTCAAGTTTTAGATGGAGAAGTGTTGTTGATGATGGATCGCGACGACTTGTGCGTTCTGTATTTCTTCCTGTAGGGAAGGGTCTGGATATTGCACACGTAGCCACCAGTGGGG
This sequence comes from Populus trichocarpa, assembly GCF_000002775.5. Lineage (NCBI taxonomy): Eukaryota > Viridiplantae > Streptophyta > Magnoliopsida > Malpighiales > Salicaceae > Populus > Populus trichocarpa. Next base: position 9,552,836 of record NC_037285.2, on the reverse strand, counting down.
GAAGTTCTAGTAATTCAGGCAAGGGTGAAAGCCGATGGATCAAGCATGTCGATAGACAATCAGGGGAGGAGTATGTCATCCGAAAGTGATCTCCCATGGACATGACTTTGATGTTCTTCAGTTTTATGAATAGAAATTTCGCCTTTTCTCGCCTCTTTCCTCTTCTTTAGCAGACAATGACTTGTACAGATAAAACTTTAAAAGAGAGAGAGAGAGAGGGGGAACGAGAATTTAGTTGGCGTATTATTTTTTTAATATTGTTTTGTTGTTTCTTTTCACCCTCTTCCTTTATATCCAGCCTATTACCAGATAGCCAAATCAACTGTCGTTTTGAATCGCAAGAATTTTGAGGCCAAACAGGCAGGCACATGAGCACCGGCTTTCTGAAAGAACGTAGTATAAAGAGCGGGGAAATAAATTTGCTTAGCTTTTTTTCTTCCCAGGCAGTAACCGTGCTATGAGAACTTAATTGCACGTTGTGAAATATCTAGAAGCGATATGGACAAGTTGATCCACACTTATGGTGGTGCAACTTCGACAAAAGTTAGATCTTAAGCTGTAAAAAGTTCACTATCTATTCAATCAATAGCCTTCAATGACTGGTCATACGCAGCATCAAATACTTTCCGGCAGCCTCTATTTCTGGAGGACTTCTGGGGTGTAATTTGATCCATCTTTACTTGTCAACTGGATTTTCATCATGAAACTGAACAGTCGATGCTTTACATATATTCCTAAATGGAACATGTTTACAAGGAGAAAAAACAATTCATGTAACCACCCAAAAAATTGATAATACTAAACTCTGGCGGGACTTCAATTCACAAATTGCTCCAAGATTGATAGGTTTACTAATAAACAATCTAGTCCCAACTGTCCCGACTTCTTCTAAAAGCCTTCTTGTCTGAAAGGACTTTCTTACTTCTCAGTCGCTTCTGCTCCCCGATAGAAGCCCTGTTAAACATGGAAATTTTAGCAAGAGTCAATCCTGAAAGCTTCACAATCTAATCATGCTGACTCGGATTAGATAACGAGAGAAGCATAGGGAAATCCAGATATTTCTTGGAAACTACAGGGGTTCTAAAATAAACAAGGGAAGTAGGCACAGCGCAAAAGGAGATGCAAATGGAAAATACAGATGGTCAGTAACACTTACAGCTTGGCAATCTTCTTCTTTTGCTCTTCCGAAGGAGGTGGTGGAACATAAGAAGCCGCATCAATGACTGCCTGTTAGCTCAGCAAAACAGAAACAACTAAGAAATATAGTAGACAATGTAATGAACCCTCAAGCAAGGAAATTTTAACAGCATGTGACATAGTTATATAGCATAGATCATCTGCAAATGAGTTCAGAATTGAAGAAACAAAAGGCAAGCTCATTTCATTTATGTGCCAGACACCGTTTGGTCTACTATCTCAAGAATTGTGTGTATAATAGAAAGCAATGAACTATCACATAATCTTTGGTACCTGTAGTTTTTCTAAAGCATCGTCAATGTTACCCCTGAGGAAAGAATCAAAGCAATTGTTCAGCAGCAAATAGGCAAAAGGGGTAGCAGAATAGAAAAAAAGGAGCAGAAACTAACGTCTGTGTTCTAGTCTTTGTTGAAGATATCACAATCTCACCATCCTTGTTAATGCGATTCTTTTCCTGTTCACACGGAGAAAAGCAGATTGAGAAAAGACTGCATGACTATTGTTAGGGTATTTTTATAATTGCTTACATACTCTATATATATGTGTGCGTGCGGTGTGGGTCTAGCAGTGTTAAACACACAACACTTCTCTTCTTTTCTTGTCTCTTTTCTTCTCTTCATCATTTCTGCTTCTTCTTTCTCTATACTAGTGGCATAATCATTTAGGGCATCCTTCTTTTGAAGCCTTAAATAGTATTTTTTTCAACTCTGTCCAAACAGTGTAATGTGAAAAACTTATTATGTGATGCATGTGAATTTGCAAAGCACACACGTGCTACTTATTCACTTATTAATAAGAGAAGCATTGCATCTTTTGTAACTATTCATTCTAATGTTTGGGGTCCTAGTTAAATTGTTTTCTCGTTTGGTTTTCTATGGTTTGTCAACTTCATTGATTGTTACCGTCTCACCACTTGGGTTTACTTGATCCATAATAAAAATAAAAGTGAAGAGTACTCATGTTTCCAAAAAAATTATAAGATAGTGTGCACACAATTCAATAGTAAAGTACAAGTTTTAAGAAGTGATAATAGTACAAAATATATAGATAAAACCTTTCAAAGTTATTTTGCTGATCATGGTATTGTTCACCAAACAAGTTGTGTAAATACACCAAATTAGAATGGTGTAGCTAAACGGAAGAATAGACATCTTCTAGAAGTTGCAAGATCTCTTATGTTCACGATGAATGTTCCAAAATCCTATTGGGATGATTTAGTCCTTACAGTAGCATGCCTTATCAACTGAATACCCTTGAGAGTTCTGGATTTTAAATCACCGGTAGAACTTCTACAAGGAGTTTGCTCCTTTATAGTTCCTCCTAAAGTGTTTGGTTGTATATGTTTTATTCGAGATCATTGACAAACAATTTAAAAATTTGATCCTGGAGTCTAAAATGTGTATTTATTAGGTACTCCACCACTCAAAAAAGTTACAAATGTTATCATCCTCCTAGTAGAAAAACATTTGTTAGTATGAATGTGATATTTAAATGAAAGTGAGACCTATTTCACTAAGTCATCTGTTAAAGGGGGGAGTAATATAAGTGGTATGAAGGAAGATCTGACTTTGTCCTTATCTCTTTTATGGACTTCTAAACTTGATTCAGAAGATGGAAGTGGTGGGAGAAAGAATACGATAGCTCTATGGATGAGGAGAAAGGTGGGGACTACTAGTAAGGAAGGAGAAAAAATATATATAATAGATCAAAAGATGGGGAGAAGAAGATCTTGACTTACTCTCGGACGAAGCCAATAGATAAAGCTATTTTGTGTACTCTACAAGCCAAGAGCCAACCTTTGATTCAATGTCATAATCTTCTTGTTCTGGTATGTCTTTTATCCCTATTTTTTAGCCCCATGTTCCTAGTTTAGATGCTAATGATCTTCCTATAGCTCTTAGGAAAGGAGTTTGAAATTGTAACCTATATTTAATTTTATTTCTTATGACTCTTTATCTCTTTTGTATAGAGCCTTTGTATCTTCTATATTAGTTCCACGTGATTGGAAAGAAGCTTTAAATGATCCAAATTGGAAATTTGCTATGATGGAGGAAATAAATGTGTTAGCAAAGAATGACACATGGAAGCTTACCACTCTTCGTGCTGGGAAGAAAATAATGGGATGAAAGTGGGTCTTTGTTGTTAAACAAAAACCTGATGGAGCTATTAAGAGGTTTAAAGCAAGACTAGTGGTAAAATGCTTCACTCAAACCTTTGACATTGATTATCAAGAAACATTTGCTCTGATAGCAAAAATGAACTTTATATAGGTTCTTTTATCTTGTGTTGTAAATTTGGGATGGAATTTACAACAATTAGACGTAAAAAATGCATTTTTACATGGAGATTTGGAAGAAGAAGTTTGCATATAGATACACTTGGTTTCACTTGCAAAAGGATAGGGAAAAGTTTGAAAATTGAAGAAAGCCTAGTATGAGCTGAAACAACATTCACGAACATGGTTTAATAAATTTAGCAAAGTTGTTGTCAATTTTAGGTACAAACAAAGTAATATCGAAGATATTGTAGTGATAGGAAATGATTATAAAGAAACCACCTTATTAAAGAATTATCTTGCCTAGAGGTTTGAGATCAAGGATTTGGGCAAATTACAATGCTTATTAGGTATTGAGGTTGCTCGATCAAATAAAAGCATCTTCATTTCTCAAAGAAAATACATCCTTGATTTACTTGCAGAGACCAAAATGTTGGGATGCAGACTTATTGATTCTCCTATGAAAACCAACCATCACCACAAAGGTTGTGTAGGTGAGTTAGTGGACAAAGGGAGATATTAAAGATTAGTTAGGAGGATCCATCTCTCTTATATTGGTCCAAACACGGCCTATTCAATCAATGTGGTTAGTCAATTTATGCATGATCATCGTTATTTCATCTAAATGTTATTTATCGCATTCTTAGATATTTGAAGTCAGCTCCCAGAAAGAAACTGAAAGTCTTCAAATGCTGACTAGGTTGGATCTCTAGATGATAGAAGATCTACATCTAGATATTACACTTTTATTAGTGGTAATCTAGTTTCATGGAGAAGCAAGAAACAAATAGTGGTGGTAAGGTCTTAGGTCTAATACAGAAGCTGAATATCGGGCTATGACACATGAAGTTTGTGAACTTTTTTTTTGTTTGGGGGGGGGGGGGGATAACAAGTGATAATCATGTTCCTTTGTTTTGTAATTATCACGTTATCATTAATATTGCATATAATCCAGTTCTACAGTTCAACATGATAGAACAAAACATATTGAAATTGATAGACACTTTATCAAGAAGAAAATAAATGATGGGATATTTTGTATATCTTTTGTAAATTCTGAAAATCAATTAGCTGATATTTTTACTAAAGATCTTAGTAGTAGGGTATTTCACTCAATTTCCTGCAACATAAGCATCACAAACATTTATGCACTATCTTGAGCGGGAATATTGATAGAGTGTTTTTGTAACTGCTTACATACTCTATATGTGTGTGTATGGTGTGGGTCTAGCAGTGTTAGACAGCACTTCTCTCCCTTTCATATCTTTTTCCTCTTATTTCATTTCTTCTTCTGTCCATCCTTTCTTCTTCTTTCTTTCTCTATTTTTCAGTTATTTCAATCTAGGAAAACCAACGGACCAAAACAACAAGGACAGGCATTGATGATTTAATCCCTTCTCTTGTTGATATAATAGAAGACACAGTTCAGTTTCCAAAAGAAAGGATATATCTAATTTTAATTCCTCCCACATCTGCCATGAGAGGGGGGGTGTATTAATGTGGTCTTATGTACCACTACCGATCCTCAGATCAAGAACACTATCTTGCTACTGTCTGACCACAAAAGTGGAACTAGACTTTGTTGGGTTGATGACATACCATTTGCATGATCCTCTCTCTGATCCTGTCACTTAGCCAATATGCTTTTTTGACATTGAAGCGCATGTCCACCTTGGTGTTAACTGTAAATACAGTTACGAAACCATAGAATTAGGGATCATAAGACACCCAGGATTAGGGATCATAGGACATCAGAAGGTAGAGAATAGACCTTTGTTTACATTCTGACCACCAGGCCCACCGCTTCTTGCAAAACTCACAGTAACATGCCCTGCAAAGACATAGATTGAACCAAAAATTACTTGTAGCACAAAGAACAAGAATTTATAATAAAGAATGGGTAAGCAGTTTCTTAATCATAGAACAGGTTATACCGGGCATGTGTAATTTTCAAAATAAATTCCCAAAAAACAGCTGACAACCATAAACAAAATAAGCCAACAAGAATATTTAACAACCCAAGAAGGGGAAAGTAGTTGACCCTCTTACTCTATGTTTCCATTTTTCAGTTGTGAGAAGAAAACAGAACCTGCTCTAACACAAAGCAGGCCTATGAAAAGCGACAGAATCAGCATCAAGCCAATGTGGGATCCAAGAATGCCAGACTCTCATCCAAGATTAATGGATGATCAATAGTCTGGCTGGTAAGCACTTGGATACAGGGTTGTCCAGTAAGCAAATACTATGTATGCATGCTAATCAACCAAACCGTACGTATGCTCTTTATAAGTTCCAGAGACACTTTTCAAACTAAATCTTTAGTCAGGCAATGAAATTCTGCTGCAACGACCTCTCATGACAATTTTGCATGGCTTAATCTTCGACAAAGCCAAAAGCAGGATCGATTATTAGCATGCCACAATAACCAGTTCTCACATTGCTGCATCTAAAGCACCGGGTAACACAAGGATTTATAGAGCCCGTAAAGTCAAAAACAGCAAAAAGAAAGGGAAAAAAAATCCCATAATAACTTTTATAACAATTTCTAGCCACTGTAGCTGATAAATTTCATCCAGTTATTTTCAACAATAATTAAGATTTAGATTGCTGGATTAAGGTCATCTTAAGTTCTACATGGTTAGGAAAAAAAAATCAACTTGATATTTAGATTAATTGAGCTAGATATCATATATTTTCTTTTCTTTTCTTTCTTCATTTTTTTCATTGCAGTCAAAAACCAGACTGCAAATATCGGGATTCTATTCCTTCTCCACATTTCCTTCTAATGGGCAAGAAATAAAGCCAAGTATTTTTAAATACCGCGTGTGATTTTTGGAGTCGGCTCGTTTCCAACGGCGCTGGCTCGCTCCTCCGCTTCTTGCAGTAACTGATGAACCTGAGACAACCGAGCGGATACCTTCTTATCATCGGAAGCCGCACATTTAATCCGGCAGGAGCTGATTTGGCGATTTGGTACTTCAAGGCTCGCCCAGTGTAAATTACTTAATGTTCTAGTCACAGACAATGGTGGTATTAGTCGATGATTGAGGAAGACTTGCTTGAGAATCATGTTGGTTGTGGTTCTGATAACCGCCATTTTTGTGGCTTGTTTACCTCTGCTTTTATTTTATTTTATTTTATTTTAAGCAGAGTGAAACCTAAGTTAAGTTACAAGTGAGATTTGTTGCTCTGTTTTCCGCCCAGTGGTTCATGGTTTTTTAACCAATGCCAATGAATCAATGATGCCGCCCAGATTGGCAAAAGGCCTCTCTCCAAAAAAAAAACATTAAAACATTTTGAGAATTGAGATAGAGAAGTATTTGATTAAAAAAATAGCTATAAATATATTTTTAGAATAATTTTTTTATGTTTTAAAAAACAAAGGTATAAGAAATATGTTTTTTAAAATAATATTTATTATTTTTTATATTTAAAATATTCATATAAAAAATTCTTAATTATTATTAGAAATGATTATGTAGGATTAATCCTAATTTTAAAAAAATTTATCAAAATAAAATGTTTTGATCCAAAAAAAAAATCAAAAATTCAAACTCGTACTAACTATAATTATTATACTATTATTAATTTTAACACTAAATATAATTTAAAGTTTAAAAAATAATCATAAATATCTTATTATTTTAAAAAATATATAAGCTAACAATAATATATATTAAAAGTAAAATTAAAATAAACTTTTTTGTATTTTATTTTATCATATAAATCATCGACCACAAAAATAATCTATTACATTATAATATACCAAAAGACAAAACAAAGAAAAAAACTTATATAACCATTTTATTTTATTTTATTTTAGAGATAAATAAGTTATTGTAGTGTTTAAAAAATTTAGAAAAAAAAAAAACATATACCGTCCAACAGACAAGACCAAATTACCCCTAGCACAAAGGCTTCCATTTTTCCACTAAAAGATAAAATGATAATTTCGTATATATTTTTGTTACAAAATGCAGACAGTAGGAACGAAACCCTGAGGATTCCAAGTTGAACTCTAAAGGGTTTCATATATCACTAGGCATTATTATACACCCGAAACTAAGGTCCAATACCATAGGTTGTAGCATCCAGTGAAAAATGAAGATCTCAATACAATAAGCGTGGTAGTACGGAAAGAAGAATCACTGGCAGCAATCATCCAAGATGAACTTTACTGACCATCTTATCTGGCTGCAGCTGACGCATACATTGTGGAACTGATTGCTAAACAGCTACAACTATTTCCTATCTCCATTCAAATACTACAAGGGAGTAGGGAAGAGTGGGTACAGCACTGGGAAGGAAGCATGTTGGATTGCTTCTTAATCCATTTGCCTATTTGATGCGTCTCCTCACTGCTTCTTAGGATAACCGATCATGTCTTTGACATCTGATGAACCTTTCCTCCTTCCAGACTGCTGTTTGCCTGAAGATCCTGCCCCAACTGTGGTGTCTGGTACCATTCTCCCAGAGTGCTGTGATTGTTCTGCAGAAGGAAGAGCCCAACCTCCTCTGCTTGCCTGTGTATTCTGTCCACTTCTGCTAGCCCCTGTACCTCAAAATTATAAAGCAAAATAGGAATCAGTAACCCCAACAAAAACAGATATCTTACATAATTGGGTCAAAATTGAGAATCAGTTTTTACACATTCATCCAATACATGCATATCCATTTAATTGGCGAGGGGCAAACAGTCAACAAAGATAAATAGCAAAGTACAAATGTGCACCAAAATATACAAAGCTATTCCCAACAGCTTAAGCCACATCAACTACCTAACACATAATCCTAAGTGCATGGATTTGGGTAATTTATCGGGTAGGAAATTATGAACTTGCTGAAATTTGACAAATATCTTACATAACCATTTACACTGCAAGGTAAAGAACTGTAACCATCCCTCCCTCACCCTTATTCACGTGTAATTTGCATATCATATGCACTAATTGATTCTTAAAATTAAACTAAAATGAAACAACCCCCATGTTTTCCAGGGCAGTGGTCTTAGTCTCTGTGCTATAACGTGCACAGTTGCCACTCAATTTTTATACAACTGCTTCTATACAGCAACCAGTCACATGAATCACAAGAGACAGTACAGTAAAAAAATCTTCACAGGTCTATCAGCAACTCAACATTATTATAGCAAATAAGCATCTTGCTAAAATAAAAAAAGAGAAAGACACCTTAACACAACAAACATCCTATCCAGCAAGAACACAGCAATTTTTGAAGTACAAGCATCACTGCAACAATAAAAGAAGAGAGCACTTCAAAGCAGCCAAAGCAAGCTTACCAATGTTGTCAATCCCAGTGAAACTTCCAGTCCAGCCAGGCAAATGCTTTCCAGCATTTCCCTTCCAAGCTTCTTCAAAACCAGTAAGCTCATCTAGTAACACACAGATCCCAATCTTCAACTTAATCCCTTTGGGCATGTAAATATGAATCGGGACATGATAGAAAATATGACTGTACCTTCATTGAGATTGTGCAACATCTGCATTGTATTCACCCTACCATCTGAATTAAGCTTCCTTGTAAGGCTATGGCCCTGTAAAATTAACCCAAAGCATTACAACACATTCTATACATCAAAAAAGGAAACCTAAAAAGCGAAAGCAAAGGCAAGAATAGCAAAATGACATTACGTAAAACACTAAACAAATACCTTGTTGTGAAGTCCTCTAGACACCTTGTGAGTTGCTTGGCCAGTAGCACTATCAGCTGCTTTGCTTTCTTCGAAAGTCAACTGTTTCACAAGGTCACATAAATAACAGAACTAAGGAACCATCTGCAAACATCTCTCAAGAGAAAAATAACTCACTCCATCACTCCCTGCCCTCCTCGTCTTGGAAGAAGTATAGTACGCTCCATTTGCACCACCATGTGTGACAGTCGAGCTCTGAAAAGTGAAGCTGCGTCCTTGGGGTTGTGACTCCATACCATTGAAGCTACTATAATCATTGCTATACTGCAAGTGCTTGCTCTTTCTCGCTGTAACAAGGAAAAACGACATACTTGTTTACGCGGTCTAACAATTATCAACAGCAAAATAGATAAGATACCATGTACCAGAAAACAGAATACAAGAAGACGTCTCACCTTCAGCTTCATCATCTGGGTCCTCAACGTATGGCTCCTTGCTCGACCTACCATGTTTCCTAGGATTCTCTTTCTTCTCTCTATCTCCTTCACCTTTCTCATTATCAGAATCTAGCTCTTCAATAATCGGCCCCCTTGATTTTTTCAGCTCTGGAGCTTGGTGATCAGCAAATCCAGATGGATGCAGATTGGGAAAAGGAGATGGATGCATATTGGGGAAAGGAGATGGAAGCATATTGGGGAAAGGAGATGGATGCATATTGGGGAAAGGAGATGGAAGCATATTGGGGAAAGGAGCTGGATGCATGTTAACAAAAGGATTTCCACCAGAACCAAAGAAATTCGACTCGAGCATGCCTCCAAATGGGCGTGTGAAAAACGGATCATCGAACGGATCCCTTCCCCCAAAAATATCAGACAGCAAACTTCTCTGACCCCCAAAGCCACCAAAAGGGTCACCATTATCAAAGAAAGGATCTCTGTTACCCCTGCCTCCTTGCATTTTCAAACAACCACAAAACCTGAAAAACAGGAAAACACCATTCACTTTATAATTAAAAAAAAATTCGGAATTTTGGATGATCAAAGTAGACAACGATCATAATTTATTTCGCCCCGTTTGTAACTACCGTAATTAGAACTAAATTCTATAGAGAAAAAACACAGAATTGGTACTCGCAGAAATTAACAAGACACTGATCAAAATACAAAACCCTAGATACCAGAGAAGGGGGAGACAGAAAGAGTTACCTTCAAAGAGGGAAATAATGGCGATTTTGAGAAATTCCAAGAGGCAGTCGAATCAAACCCTAACAGCCAAGATGAGACTTGAGAGATGTAAGGGATTTCGTGAATTTTTTTTGGTTTGTGTTGTAGGGGTATAAATGCTAACGGACACCGACTCTGGAAATGAGAAAAGGAAGAGGTGGAAGGGTCTGGTATGACCACGGCTGGTACAGATATTTATTATCAACGAAAGTGCATATTAGTCGCTATAGTTGTCCATTAATTCCACTTCGGTTCTATTGCTTATTTACCTTTTAATATCATCCTTATTTGTCAGTTTCAAATCTTTTTAGTGAGAAAATTTTGCTTCATGTTTTTTTTATATACTAGTATATTGAACTATGTTCCGCCGTAAGTAAAACTAAATTTTTTTAAATGTAAAAAATATATAAGAGCTTAGAAAATTTTTTAACAATATTATTGAATATTTAATGTTTGTTTGAAATTATAATTGCGGTGACGGTTTAAAATATTTTTTGTTTAGAAATACATTAAAATAAAATTATTTTTATTTTTTAAAAATTATTTTTGACATATCAGCACATCAAAATGATCTGAAAATATAAAAAATAAATTTCATTTTAAGCAAAACAAAATTCAAATTTTTTGAAACACGGTTTGCACCGCGTTCCCAAACACACATTAAGTGGATTAATTTTGAAATCTCCCGACTCAACTCTTTGTCTTACTTAAGTTTTCAATTAAACCATGTGAGAGCTAGTTTGACTTAAATCGATCAATTTCATAAGTCCAAATACAACCTTGATAATTGATAAAAACATGACTTAACTTATAAAAAAAACTTCAAGATGACATTTTTAAAAAAAAAATACTAAGTCAATGACAGATTGGACATGCGCCCTGGGTCATGGACTCTACTGGGTTCAATAGCTTTTTTCTTATAAACTTTTTTATTTAATTATATGATAAAAATAGATGCTCACAAAATTGAATACCAACCTAAAAATAAACACTTATTTAAGATAATTATCCCTATAAAAATCAACAATGCAGTCTGTTTCTCATCCAATCAAATATTAAAGAATGAAATCAAAAATAAATAAATTAAAAAAAAAAACAAAAGACCAAAAAAAAAAAAAACATATCTTATCGGTAAGTAAACTCATCAAACTTGTGAATTGAGTAAGCTAGGCTGGTACTTCAAACCTATAAACTAAGTTATGGACTCCACTAAGATTATAAAACTATTTTTTATTTAACTATATGATAACAAAAATAGACAATTGCTAAATCAAACACTAACCTAATACCGAGATGTTTTTTTTAGATCACGATAATCTTATAAAAGACGAAGCAAAACCATTTATGAAATTGAATTCTCAATTAACCCAGTATCTATAGATGAAATAAAAAAAACTAATTAAAAAAATTAAACTTGTCAGACTAGCGAACCAAGTGAACCAGCCAAATTTGTGAATAAATCCACTGACTTTATAAAGTTTGACAACATAACAAACTATTTTTTTTAACTATATGAGAAAAAAAATAGACAATAAAAAAAGTCAAGCTCAATTTTTTAAAAAAAAACACCCCTCCAAACTCGTAAACAAAGGTAACCCGAGTTACCTTGAGAAACCTGCAAACCATGCTAACCTCATAGAAACGTAAAATAAAAGAAAACAAATTACGAAGTCAAATTCTCAATCATCCCACTATTAAAAGATGAAGTCGACAAAAAGGAATTTGAAAAAAAAATCACAACAAAAATCCATAAAGAAAAAACAAAGAAAACAAAATGCTGTGGATTACTATTGTCATTCACAATGCAATGTGTGTGGGTGAATAATGATTTCCTCACACCCTTTAATTTTTGTTACTTTATAAAGTTTAATAACATGACTTTTCTCATGAACTATTTTTTAACCATATGAAAAAACAAATAGACTGTAAAAAAAATAAAGTTCATTTAAAAAAAAAACAGCCCACCAAACTTGAAAATCGGGGCAACCTGAGTTACCTCGGCAAATCCATAAACCACGTTAACCTCATAAAAAGAAGCAAATTACAAAGATAAATTCTCAACAATCTCAATTTTAAAAAAAAAATTGACAAAAACAAATTTGAAAAAAATAACAAAAATTTAAAAACAAAAAAAAAACAAAAAGCAAAACCCCGTGGATTACTATTACAATCCCCAATGCAATGGGTGTTGGGTGAATAGTGGTTTCCTCCATCCTTTATTTTTTTATTACTTTATAAAGTTTAATAAATGACTTTCCTCAAAAAATTATTTTTTTTAACTATATGAGAAAAAAAATAAACTATAAAAAAAGTCAAGTTCAATTAAAAAAAAAATGACTCACCAAACTCGTAAACCAGGGCAACCTGAGTTATTTTGGTAAACTCGTAAACCACGTTAACCTCATATAAAAGCAAAATAAAAGGAAGCAAATCACAAAGCTAAATTCTCAACAATGTCAATTTTAAAAGATGAAATCAACAAAAATATATTTGAAAAAAATCATAACAAATTTTTTTTTTTTAAAAAAAGCAAAACACTGTGGATTACTATTGTAATTCACGATGCAATGAGTGTTGGGTGAATAGTAGTTTCCCCACATCCTTTAATTTTTGTCACTTTATAAAGTTTAATAACATTGTTTTTCTCTAAAACTATTTTTCTAGCTGCATGAGGAAAAAAGAGACTAGAAAAAAAAAAAAACTAAGTTCAATTAAAAAAAAAGAGAGAAAAAAAAAAAAGAAACCTCACCAAACCCATAAATTAGGGCAACCTGGGTTACATTGACAAGCCTAGAAATCATGCTAACCTCGTAGAAAGATAAAAAAAATACAAAACTAGATTCTCAACCATCTCAATATTAAAAAAAATAAAATCAATAAAAATATTTTTGCAAAAAATCATAACAAAAAAATACAAAAAGGAAAGGGAAAGGAAAGGAAAGAAACCATGTGTTTAAGAAGCAAACAATAATGTGTTGTATCACCGTGTAAAGGGCACCAATATCTTCAAAGCACTACTCTAAAATGCGATGTTTGATGGTTGGACGACTCCTCACATGCCACCAATTTTTATAACAATATCCCTGAGTACCCTTAAAAACTACAATAAAAACAATGTAAAATGATTATATATAAAAAAAGAGGCCTTGAGTGAGGGCTGAAATGGTTTTGTCTTTAAAGACACCATAGTAATTACACTATTCTAAAAAAATAAAAATACAAAAATTCCTCGAGTAATAGGTTTTAGATTATTTAATTATATGGTTAAATGAGTAATTTTAGTGTGCATTAAAAAACAAATTTACCAAACTAACCTCATATAATTCGTAAAAGATAATTGTGTCATGATTAAAAGATTACATTGCCCCAATACCCAGTTCAAAGTTTCAACGCCCAAAGGGCAATATAATAATTATACTATTACAATAAATAGTAATATGTGTCTCAGGGCGCAATAACTTTCCTTCCACCTTTAGTCTGTTTTAACTAGATTAGTGACACATGATATGTCGCGGGCCGATTTAATTTCTTAACGTAAAAAAGATACTCGGGTGATAATAATGTTTTTAAAGAAGTAAGAAAGACTTGATAATCGGGTCATTGACTTAACTGGATATAATAAGGTCAGATAATCTAATAATCTGACTTAAAAAGTAGGCACCAATAAAGACAAATTGTTTTAAAAAAATTGACAATAATTTACTATAAAAAATAAGCTACCAATATCATCCCCGAGAGAAGAAGAAAGAAAAACCCACTGGAAACTCATCGTCACTCCATCATGGACACCCCCAAACACTCGAAGAATTCATTAAAAAGGTTAAACCCCCACTGTAAAGGATTGCACGACGACACCTAAAGAAACTGCATTGGCCACTAGAGTAATGACTTGAAATGCGAGCAAAACATTATAAAGTTAGCATCTCATGTCTGTATTCAATCAATTAATTCTATTTAATTAATGAATAGAATTTATTCTAAAAAAATAAATTGAACAAAGAATGATAAATAAAAAGACCTGAAATAACCCAATTAAATAAAAAAAAGAATGATAAAACAAAGGACGTAGAAAGCAAATAAAAAAAGAAACTCAATTTCCATTTAAATAAATGTTTAATGATGAAATTAAAAAATTATTAATTTAAAAAAATATTAAAAAACCCCAAGCAAGCTCAGGTGAATCTTATAAGGTTAGGTTAATCTCTCAAACTTACAAACTATGAAATCCTAGGCACAAGCTCAATCAAAAAGCTCAAATTCAAAAAAAATTAATGTTGAATGATGAAATTAAAAAAAAATCAATTTAAAGAATTTGTCAAAGGAAAAAAACAACAATAAAAAAATAAGGGTAAAATCTAATAGGAAAAAAAAATAGAAGATGAAATCGTAAAAAAAATTCAATTCTAAAAATTATCTCAAATTAGATAAATAACCATTAAAAGAATATGGTCCAAATTTGACAATAAAAAAAAATTAAATGAGGATAAAATGAAAAGAAATTTAATTTTATAAATTATTTTAAATAAAATAAATAGTAATAAAAAGAGTAAGGACTAAATCGAAGGGAAAGATAAATTAAAGGGCTGAATTGAAAAATTGAAGGGCATGACACAAAATCAAGGAGGAAATAAAAAAGAAGAAAAAAAAGAAATGACGGTCGACACTAAACCAAATGTCCGTTGAGTGCATGCGCTATTGATTTATACAATGACCACCGAGACGGATCGAAAGCCATCTTGGAACCACGTTTTTTGCCATCGAAGTTAGTTGTACACGTTGTTTAAGATGGTAGAGCGACTGACACATGTAATGCACACTTCAACTATTTTATATATATATATATATATATATATATATATATATATAGAATATCAAATTGCTCCTAACTAACCTCATAATAACAAAAAAAACCCATAATGCGAAGAATTTTAAGTGTAATTAAATTATTTTACTGTATTTTTAAAATTAAAAAGTTAAAAAAACCTTTCATTGCCTATTGCAAATTAATGTATTTTTTTTATTAGAGGAGTAAATATATGAAACTACAAAGAAACCCTCTATAGTAACCTTATAATTATTCTACTTTTAAGAGTATTAAAATCATTTTACCATATAATTAAAAAATCAAATGTTCATTTTATTCTCGATTAATTCTAAAATGTCAAATGTTGTCAACGCAAATATAATTTTACCCTCAAATATTAGCATGCGAGTTTTTTTTTGAAAGACAAGATAGTAAAAAAAATAAAAAAATTCCTATCTACAGCATTGTGTACAGGGGAAAGTGTTTTTACCATCTCTTTCAGTTTTTTTTTTTAATCTATAATCATCAAAGAATGAAGAATCCCGGCCAATGTTAAGCATCCTCAATTCAGAAGTTTTTTTTTTTTTTAGAAAATGCCTTGTCTCCAAATAAAATTTTCAATTTTACCTCCTTCTCTTAAAAAAATTGAAAAATAACATTGAAGTGACGAATTAAAACCAGATTTAAAAATATAAAAATAAATATTTGTTCCAGTTATTTTTATATTTTCAAAATATTTTTGAAAAAATTTAATTTTTTTATTTTTTTATTTTAAATTAATATATTTTTTTATATTTTTTAATTATTTTGATGTATTAATATTAAAAATAATTTTAAAAAATAAAAAATATTATAAATAAAAAATATTATGTAAAACAATCACACTTTTAAACAACCTTTTAATGTTGAAACTAAGAGGACTAACTGATTAAATATTTAATCTATGGAACTATCAACTAAGATGACTAGCTGATTAGTTACATTAGTGACAATCTTCTATCTTTATAAAGAGGTTATCTTGTTTCCTTTCCCCTCAAATTTTTAATCATAAAAGAAAACAAACTCTAACCCTAAAACTCCTCGATCTCTCTCTCGCATTGTTTTCAACCTCCGTCTGGTACGTCTCTTTCGATGTTCAGGGTTACTCTCCGGTGTTGTATTTTGTTTCACATTGCGTAATTCTACGGATTTTGACTAGCGATATTGACCACGATTGAGCATTTGTTCATGTGTCAAGCTTTTGTGCTAGGGTTTGATTTTTAGTCATGGATGGTGTTTTTAAGTTGTGATTTGATTTTAGCGTTCGTTTGTTTCAGTGTTACTGTTCAATTACAATTTCAGGCTTTGTGTTTTTGCGTTTCTATTGATTTTTATTTGCAGAATTGCTGATATTTTTAGGTTTTTGGATTGTATTTTTTATGGCTATGAAATATTGTTTTGTGTTTTGTGTTTTGATAATAAAAATTTATTGCCTTGTATTTTAGGACTTCCTTGTTCTTTTTCTTGTTGATTGTTTTTTGTCTTTTGGTTTGTTTAGCGCTGTTCAATGCATATACTTTTCATATTTAGTGGTTTGTAATTGGATCAATGCCCTTTGTTTTGTAAAAATGACTGAAAAGATCGGCATAACAATGCCTGCAGATTTGGGTTTTTCACTTATCAATTCATGGGTGAGCGCAAGACTATTGAACTTGAGCAAGGATGGGAATATATGCGGAAAGGGATCACAAAGCTGAAGGGGATTCTGGATGGATCACTGGAGCAATTCAACTCAGAAGAATATATGATGCTTTACACGTATATTTTCTTTGCTTTTTTATTGAATGTTGTTTTGATGAACTGGTTAGAAGATTCTTGCAATTTTTCTAATCTCTCTTTAATTTTCAACACTTCAGAACTATCTACAATATGTGTACTCAGAAGCCACCCAATGACTATTCTCAGCAGCTTTATGACAAGTACAGGGAGGCGTTTCAAGTATATATAAACTCCACGGTGGGATGAATGGCATCGGTTTATTTATTTTATTGGTTATCATTCTTCTTGCTAGTACATCTGCTGGTCCCTGTGGATGTAGTTATATTTCCTTCCATCTAACAAAGCTTTTTATGGTTTATAAATTATGTGGTATTATTTGCTGGATATGCTCCTCTCTTTCCTTTTACAATGCACATAGCCTTAGCAAAGAAGTACCACTACAAAACATTTATGCCTGGTGATGTTTTCGTTCTAAATCAACAGCTGTTAGCTTCAACTACATGCTTTGCTGTTTTGTGCAGTGTACTATGAGCTCTTTTGTTATACAGTTAGGTGGTTGTACCTATCACCACAATATAAATTCTTTCAGTAGTTCAATTATTTGTAAATTGACGGTGGGTTGTGGGTGATTTGTTCTTGTAGTGTATCCTGGGTTTTAGTTTTAATCATTAAAGAAGTTGCAGCAGTAACATTTATCATGGGCAGTTGTTTTTTAGCTTATACTAATCAATAAAACAACTTTTAGCATTTTACACCGTTTAACATCCCTACCTTGTTCTGTTTTCCTTATCAGGTATTACCATCGATAAGGGAGAAGCACGATGAGTTTATGCTGAGGGAGCTTGTGAAAAGATGGGCTAACCATAAAATTATGGTTAGGTGGTTGTCACGCTTCTTTCATTATCTTGACCGTTACTTCATTGCTCGGAGGTCACTTCCTCCACTTAATGAAGTTGGACTGACTTGCTTCCGTGATCTGGTTTGCTAATTCCTTCTAATGTTTCATTTTCTCTAGCCATTATTTGGATGACTCACTTTCCAGTTTCTGAGATAATTTAAATGATTTTGTTATCAATTTTCAATTTTTCAGGTTTATCAGGAAGTGAATAGTAAAGCAAAGGATGCTGTGCTTGATGTGGTAAGTTACCCTGGCAACTTTTTTGCTTCTTTAAGCAGTGTAATTTCATTTCCTATTTCTAATAACAAAGTTGAAACCTTTGTTCTGTGGACCAGATTAGTAAAGAACGCGACGGAGAACAGATTGACAGAGCACTGCTGAAGAATGTTTTAGATATATTTGTTGAGATTGGAATGTCACAAATGGATCATTATGAAGATGATTTTGAAGCACATATGCTTCAAGGTACTAGTGCTTACTATTCTGTTAAAGCGGCAAACTGGATTCGAGAGGATTCCTGTCCAGATTACATGATAAAGGCAAGGACTTGTTGATGCTGCTCTTTATAGTTTTATGATTGACTTTTTTTTATCCTAATACATTCTGTGGATATGCAGGCTGAGGAATGCTTGAAGAGAGAGAGAGAGAGAGTTTCTCATTACTTGCACTCAAGCAGTGAGACAAAGTTAGTGGAGGTTAGTTCGTTGCATATCACATGTACAGGACTATTGGTTTCTTATGCCTTCATTTTATTCCTCTTTGCTTGAAAATATGTGTTTGCCCATTTACCATGCCTCTTCATGCCACATGTTAAGCAAATATATTTATTTTGTTTTGATTACATGGTGTGTTTCCTAGTAGCAATTAGCTGACTCTATTCTAAAAGGAAGCTATCAAATAAATATTCATCTCATCTTGTTTTCTGTTCCTGTATATGTTTATTTAGCACATCCGGAGAGGATAGTTGAGCAGTTTCAGGGCATCTTGCTATTGATTCTTTACCTGGATGCTATTACCTTACTATATCGAATGTTTTTTATGATTACATTGTAGACTAACAACAGCGACATTTTATATAGAAAGTGCAACACGAGTTGTTGGTGGTCCATGCGAACCAACTGCTAGAAAAGGAACATTCTGGAGTTCACTCATTGCTTAGAGATGACAAGGTATATGGTGGTCTGGAATTGCTTCGAGTCCTGATTCTTGAATGATGCTTAGTGGCTATCTTGTAATATATGGTGAATTGTAATTTATTTTCGGATACACCATGTCAGTTGGATGATCTATCCAGGATGTTCAGGCTTTACCATAAGGTTCCCCATGGCTTGGAACCTGTTTCTAATGTATTCAAGCAGGTTGGTTGACATTCTCTGTCTGTGCTATTTTGCTACCAACAGAGCCTCTTTTGATGTATTTTTGGATTGCCGACCCTTCCCACAATTCTCAACAACTTACCCTCTATTTTTGTGCATTGTTCAGCATATTACTGCTGAAGGAACAGCCCTGGTCCAGCAGGCAGAAGATGCTGCGAGTAGCCAGGTTTGTCCGTGTGATTTTATTCCTTGCACTGCTTAATGGCAAATTGTGCATCTTAGTATAGTTTTAGTTGTGTGCTGCGATAATTCAATGTGTTAAATTACTATCATGTGTATATTATGTAGTCTCCTAGTTATGTGCATTCCTCATGTGATTTTGACCATACTTAGCACTATAGTTGTTGGGAGAGGAAAACACCAGTCTTGCAGTTATAACAATGTGTCTTTTACATTTTTGCTGACACTTATATATGGTCATACCAGAAAACATCTGGAGTCTTTAGTCTTGAGGTTGTGATGCTGTGACTCAATATTTCTTTAGCTGTTTTTTTTACACAATGTAACTTTTCATTCAATATATTTAGAAATAAGCTAGATGTGTCTTTTTTCAATTGTTTATTGTGGTGCTAAAGATGGTGTGTGCTTCCACAGGCTGCAAATGGTGGTGTTCAGGAACAAGTAAATCTCTCACCTTCTATGTTTTAGATACCTACTGATAGTTGGGAATGTCAAAAAATTTACTTGATGGATTGGTTTTCAGGTTCTCATCCGAAAGATAATTGAGCTGCATGATAAATACATGACTTATGTGACTGATTGCTTTCAAAACCACACCTTGTTTCACAAGGTAGGTGGCAGACAGCATCGTCTTGTTCTTTAACTTTTGTTTTATCGTTTCATTTAACAGGTTTGTTCTTTTTTTGGGTTGCTAAATAGGCCATGAAAGAGGCTTTTGAGATTTTTTGCAATAGAACAGTTGCTGGGAGCTCTAGTGCTGAACAACTGGCCACCTTTTGTGATACTATCCTCCGAAAGGGGGGAAGTGAGAAACTAAGTGATGAAGCCATTGAAGAAACACTGGAGAAGGTGATCCAATTTGTCATGTTAATTTGTGAATCTTCATATGAGTCTGATAGATTTTTCAGAACTATGTGCTGAGACTTGTTAGTGATTAGAAATTTGAACTGTGATGGATTTCTGTAGGTGGTTAAGCTGCTTGCATATATTAGTGACAAGGACCTTTTTGCCGAATTTTATCGGTAAAACTTATTGTTGGCATGTCTTTAATTTTATATGCTTGTTATCCGTACCTTTTCTTCTTATTCTTTCTTTGTACTTGATTTGTTTTCTTTGTTTTTTCTCCAGGAAAAAGCTTGCCCGTCGTCTTCTTTTTGATCGAAGTGCTAATGATGAACATGAAAGGAGTATTCTTTCAAAATTGAAGCAGCAATGTGGTGGTCAATTCACCTCAAAGATGGAAGGAATGGTGAGCTGGCCTGGGTACTTGGATAATGTGTGTCAATCTGTCCATGCAACTGTGGTGATAGATTGTCCTTTTTTTTTCCAGGTCACAGATTTGCAACTGGCAAAGGAACACCAGTCCAGCTTTGACGAGTATCTTGGCAATAACCCAACCACACGTACTGGGATTGATTTGCAAGTTAGTGTTCTCACAACTGGGTACTGGCCAAGTTATAAATCCTCCGATATCAACCTGCCTGCAGAAATGGTAAAGATTTACCGTGACAAATCATGGCAGGATTTTTCTGTATTTGTGACATAACTGTATTCTGGCAGTAAATGTAGGAAGCAATTTTGTTTTCCTTTATCTTCAAAATGAGCATTCTGGAACCTTTTGTTTCAGGCTAGGGGAGTGGAAGTTTTCAAGGAGTTCTATGACAACAAGAGTAAGCACAGAAAACTTACATGGATTTACTCGCTGGGATCTTGCCACATTAATGCCAGGTTTGACCAAAAACCTATTGAGCTGGTTGTGACAACCTACCAGGTGCTGTATTAAACCTTACCTTTTTCAAGGATAGTGGATGGATGATTTGCATATCATACTGTTATTATTGGATTGAGATGTTTGATTCTGATTATTTGATTCCTGTCTATCTTCTACAGGCTTGTCTCCTGATGCTTTTTAATACTTCAGACAAGCTTGGTTACCCTGAGATTATGACTCAGTCAAACTTGAGCGACGATGATTTGCCCCGATTGCTTCATTCCCTGTCATGTGGAAAGTATAAGATCCTTAGCAAGGAACCAAACACAAAGACTGTTACCCAAAATGATTCCTTTGAGTTCAATCGCAAGTTCAATGACAGAATGAGGAGGATCAAGGTTAAACCTCCCTACTGTCAGAATTATATTTTAATTTTTTACTTTTAACTGCCTGCAAAGCATGTCACAGAAACCATTGCCTTCTTGCATTTGGGGTTTTATTGCTTTACTCTAAGATATTAAGCTCTTGAAATTCTGCAACTTAGGTTCCTCTTCCACTTGTTGATGAAAGAAAGAAGGTTGTTGAAGATGTTCACAAAGACAGACGGTATGCAATCGATGCTGCAATTGTGCGCATCATGAAGAGCCGGAAAGTTTTGGGTCATCAACAGCTAGTCATGGAGTGTGTTGAGCAATTGACTCGCATGTTCAAGGTATGGCATGCACTTCCTCTCTAATTTATTTGACAAAGTTTAGAGAAATTGGAAAATATTTAGGAATCTGAGGCCTGTGGTTAATTTTATGGACTTGTACCAAGAATAGAAAGTGCTATTACCTTGTTGGTCCAGTGGGGGAGGGCTTTTAAGAAAATCGGACTCTCTGTTTCTTACATAGAGTGGATGCTCTTACGAATTAATTATTAAGACAGACATGAGTTTTTCTACTCCACTATGATACTTCTTTCTTAACATACATAGTTACTCTCTCTGGAAAGTCCCTGTAAACCTCATCGAGCGAGAATTAGGAGACTAGTAGCATAGCTGCTGTCAGTAGAAAGACTGGTAAAGGGTATTGATAGAGTTTCCTCGATATTGGAAGATTTTTCTTTCATGTAATCTGTCATCCTTGAATATAACGATGGATTGTAATTTGCAGCCTGACATTAAAGCTATCAAGAAGCGAATAGAAGATCTGATATCCCGAGACTATTTAGAAAGAGACAAGGAAAACCCAAACATGTTTAGGTACCTGGCTTGATTTTTGCTTAGACGGAGCTGAAAGGGAGTATACAATTAATTACAGTTATTTCGGATTAATTGCTGTAAATGGCGTAGTTGCAGTGCCTTTAGTGATTACAAAATGGAGAATACAGGGTTAGAATTTCTGTACATTCCCCCCTCCATGCAGTTTTGTGCAAGTGGTCTCATCTAACCACGGTTACTGAAGATTAATAGAAGGAATATAGCTATCTATCGGCACAAGCTTGTTTGATGCTATATTCTATTTTGCATTTGCAATTGCCGCATTATCTCCGTTGAAATATGGGATCATCTCATTTAGCTTTGATTTGCTACGTTGCATGGTGACACTAGAAATTTAAATCCTACTCTACGGAGAACTTGCTTTAGAAAAGCTTGTTACACAATGTTTGGAACTGCAACAGTGCGTTTATTTCTTGAATGCACAAAGAGGATTCCGGTTCGCCTGTTTGTGCAAATGACAATGCTATACTAATCAAAGGGCACGGGTGCCTGGTCACACTAATTGATTGTTTGAAATTAATTTTCTCTTGTGATTAAATTTAATTATAGTGTTTGATTTGATAAATAAATTGAATTCACATAATATTTAATTTTTTGTTTTTTATACTAACTTTATCTTATTTATTCAAAGATCTTTGAAATAAAGAGTGCGAATGGTATTTTAAAAAAAATAGTTTTGACATTAATTTTTTTCATTTTGAAATTATAAATTAAAAGGGATGTTCTCTGGTTTATTTTTATAATATTTTTAGAGATTAAATTTTATTTAGAATTTAATTCTTAATATTAAAAAGATATCAAATATAAGATTTTATTAAAATCTCTGAATAAAATGTGGCTTAATCATTGTAGATGCATCCATAAATACTTTTTGTTGTGTTTTTTCTTTTTATTTTTTATAGGTTTTTTTTTTAATTTCACCCTTTACTAGCTCTTTTTTTATTTATTTCAGTTTTTCTTTTGAGTTTTATTCCTTAATATTAGATTGTTTTGGGAATTGGGTTTTATAGTTTTTTTATTTATTTCAATCTTCAACATTAGATTTATTAAAAGTGGGGTTTTGTGTTTTTTTTCATTGTTTTCTATGAACTTATCCTGATCTCATGGTATAAGTCTTGAATTTAACAATTTTTTTGTATAAATTTATTCTGATTTCATGATCCAGGTTGTGAGTTTAACTAGTTTACTCGAGTTGATTTGTATTATTTTTTTGGACTGTTTTTTTCTAATTGATTTTTTTATCTCATTCTTCAATATTGGGGTTGAAAATTAAATTTTGTAATTTTTATCTATTGGGTTATCCCGATGTCATGCTCTCGGGTTGCAGGTTGATCTTATTTATTTTTTGATTATTTTTTAACTGGATATTTTTTTTAATTGTGCTTTATAATTTTATTTGAATTGTTTTTATAGAGTTATTATGATCTCATTATACTAGTAATGATTTTGAAAGGTTATTTCGAGTTGACCAAGTTTATTTTTTCTGGGTTTTTTTTTAATTTCAACCTTATAACAACTTAATTATTTTTTATTTAGTTTTTTTTATAATAAATTTATTTAATAATTTATTTTTTATAAAATTATAACGGTATCGTATCAATCTAATATGCTATCTTTGAGAATATTATTTAATACGCATTGCGTTGACCAATAATCTAGAGTAGATTCTATTGTCTGTACTATGACGTCTGTGCCATGTGGTATCCCGTCCACTGGTGTAATTTCCAGGTGCGGTTGCAAAATTTCTCAAAATCAGTAATTTCTTCACCAGCCGCTCTGTTTAGAACAGAAGTGGCAATATCTGGCTGTAGCCCGCTCTCCAAAGTTACTTTTTATTATTATTATTATTATTATTATTAGGTTAACCTCAACCGTCTTTAGGTTCCCCATAAAATTTTAGATAACTCCTTCCTCTTTGGAATCCAGTTTTCTAAAAAGGGATTGTTTAACTTGTGAGTGCGAAGTATGAATCTGTTTTAATTTATTTGGTGATGCGACTAGCTTTTTTTTTATACCTTACTCTCACGTGCTTGTCTGCTTGTTCTTTTTAAAAAATATTATTTCATACGAAAAAGTTCCACTCTTCCTGTTATATAATTAATAAAAAAATCATTTTAGAGATAAATAAATTATTTAATTTGATGATATTTATGATCGGATTACGAGTTTGGTTGGTTGATTAGGATTTATAAAATTATTTTTGTTAAATTAAATATTAATTTTTATAAATTTTATTCTTTAACATTGAGTTAATTAAGAATCGAACTTTTCAATTTATTTCAATTTATTTTTTGTTTGGTCTCATGATCTGGATCACGAGTTTTTCTTGATAAACCTGAATTAATCTAGATCAATCTAACATGTTACTATCTAATATTAAAAGAAAATCATTTAGTATGTAACCGTTTTAATACTTTTTAAAAAAACATTGTAATGTGCAATAGTTAAAATCTTTTTATTTTAAAGCAAATTAGTGATGCTCAATTGCTCATATATATATTTTTTTAGCGTTCAAATTTTTTTTTAAATCAAACTTCCAGAGTATCATGTGTAAAAAGTTTAGTAATAATCTAAAGTGTTAGTTTTGCATAAGATGTTTCACAATGTTAAGGAAATAATAATTTAAAAAACAGTGTGGAAATAGAATATGATAATAAAGTGACGATGGTAATAGTTGGGGGATGAGAGTGGGGGAGAGGTTAGTGGTGGGGGTGGTTGTGATGCGAGGTTGGGGCGGTGGTTGTGGGATGGCAGTGGCAATGATAACAATGATTACGGAGGTGGTGGAGTGATGGGGGGTAATGGCATCACTTCTGGTCATGTTTGCCATTACAAACGCAGTCTTTAGGGCCATAATTATGTGCGCTTTACAATGACCACCACTGTATGGATGGATCTTGAGTCCTTGTCTCAGTTTGTTATCCGAAGATCAAATTTCTTGGGACTTTTGAGAGTAGGAATGGAGTGGGACTCCAATCCAGTTTGCGAGTTTTCTGTGAATATATTTTCACCGTCTGTCCGTGATTTCATGGTAGAAATTTTGCAGTTGTCCGATGCTATCTGAGTTGTATCCGTTTTATGTTTATGTTTTGAAATATCATGCATATTTGAAAATGCTGAGAATATTTATTTGAATTCAAAATGCCTTTTGCTTTAAAATACATCAGAATAATAATTTTTTTATTTTTAAAAAATTATTTTTAACACCAACATATTAAAACGATATTGTAATACTATAACAAAATTAATTTAAAAATAAAAATTAAAAATATTTCATTTTTTTTAAAAGACACTTTTATAATACAAAAACAAGTAAATACTATCTATATATTATTTGTATTGAACTAATCACCTGATTTTGCAGTTTGAGTAAAGATTGATTGACCAATGTTCCATGCATGTAGCCACTTTTCTCTGTGGTGAGAACTACACATTCACGGGATAGTGAGCTCAAAACACATGTACAACTTTTAGAATGCCTTCATGAAGGATAATAGTTGAAAGGTGGTATTGCTAGAATTTGTTTTTCCCCAACTGCGCGCACTACGACGTTCCAAGAACAGCATATTTGTTTTTCAAAATGGACGCATCTCTACACAAATATACTTCCATGTTCCTCGTTCGGATCCGCTCGAGTGAGCCTCCTTTTCCAGATTGCCAAAGCACTAAAAGACGGTTTAATGTCATTCAACCTGATAAATGCCGTTAGAACTGCTGGAGCTCATCCAAGTCTGGTCTTGTTGGATATTCAAAACCTTGAAGCACTGGCATGCATTCCAAATCCTCTTCTGAATAAGCAGGGATGAACCAGTATCTCTTATCCGTCCCAAACACCTGACATAGAAAACAATACTTCACCACCATGATCAGCATTTTACTTTGCATGTGTAGGTATGAAACTTAATCCTACATTCAATAGCATGACCAATCATAGCAAACATGATCATGGGGAGGCTTTCGGACCATGTAAAAGCCGAGCCTAGAACCATTCACATGCCAAAGTTTGAATCTCACGTTATTGCAACATTTTCTATGTGCAGTTTGACATACAGTGCCGGCAGCTTGGGAAATGTCAATGTCCATGTCCGCCCAATTGCTATGAGCAGATGATAATTTTCTAAGTGAAATGCGACTTCAATAAAATAAGAATATGGGTTGGGATGAATGTCAACAATTATGGGGACATGAACAAGCATGACTCTGTGGTTGAGTAAAACTGAAACACACAACTGATTTCATCCAAACCTCAATTTATAGTTTTATCTATGAATCAATTATGCTGGGGAACGGAAGTGATTATGGAAATGTGTAATGGGAACAGTGTAGACTACATTACAATCCAAACCTCAATTTCAAGGAACAGTGTGGCCCTTGTGTTCATGGAAGAGGTCTGTTCAATTGTGTAAATGTGTAATAGGTCTGCAATTACTTCGTGGAAATTCAGAATCAAGTGTGCAACATATGCAGGTTTTTTCTGATCTAGCAGCACAAGCACAGTGTGAAAAACCTCCTTATATGATGAAATGGTTATAAATCAAAAGGTCAATGAAGCAAGCATGCATACACAGTGGTTGGATAAAGATTAACAGAAAGACCAAAAGTAACCTGTTCAAAGTTTTTCCTTCGACCAAGGTCATAATGCCATTTAGGATTGGATTTCTTCTCAAATGCCTGAAAGAAAGAAGATGAGCTTTTAATCGATGCACTAGCTGAATGCCTTGCTAATATACGATGTTGGGGGGGGGGGGGGGGAGCAAAAGGCATCACCTCAATGGTGGTGGTATTGCCTAATACCAATGATATGTGCATAATCAGGAAGCCCATAATACTCAATGCAAATGATAAGTTCAAGACTGAAATAATCAAAGCATAAAAATAAGGAAAAGGAAAAGGAAACAGAAAAGAAATGAAAATTGATACAATATACAGATTTTCGTCCAACTTACCAAATGTGACAAAAGTGGCTACAAGGGTCTCTGGTGTTCCATTTTTTTCACCAACAGTAAAAAATGCTAAAAACTGCGGCAATAATGATAAAGTGACAAGAGTTGTCACAAGAAATGTGTAAAACTGCATAAGGAAAAAGCAACCAAAATTAGATTGGGAGTTCGTATCAGAGAACAGAAAATATGCTTGTAGCATGGTAAGCTTAAAAACTGAAAAGCAGGGGATATAATAATTATTAGCAATCAATTTATGTCCACACTCCACAACAGAAAAAACAGAGGGGGCGGTTGTTTGCAAGAGTGCACAGATGACAAGAATGACTGGTGCTTTAGATGCACCTCAATGGCTAGTTGCACCAGCCATCTGTAGATGAATTTAAAGCATCACATATCATGTTTTTTAGGGTGTTTGCAAGAATGTATTAAAGAATACTATCTCAAGCATAAGTCTTGTAAAGCAGCAAAAGCATGAAATAAAATGAGTCTGGAATTTGCAAAAGTTATATATGGAATAAAAAGTTATTTGCCTTCTTGGTGCTTGTAAGTTGCGAATCTTGCAACCCTCAGAATGAAAACAGAGAAAATGGAGTTATCAAAACGGCGAGGAGATCAGTGAAAAAGATAGAGCAAATTTATATAATTTATTCTGGAAGGTCAGGAAAGATGCTTTCACAGAAAGGAAAGTATAAAGGTATAATGACATAAAAATATGATTTGGCACAGATAAGATCATTTATCCTGTATTTTTTAATACAGCTTTCAAGAGCAACAGGCACCTTATAGGTGCCATAAGAATTTCACATTTATCTGTACAAGCTCCATCTTTATGCATGGCAATGGTTAGTTTCTATATAGTCGAGTCACAAACATTTTTGTGATACTTAAGGGTGAGCAGGCATGCTGTGAAGATACAGGCATACAATTGATACCATCAAAAGCACTTGTCTCTCATTGCAAGTTGAGTAAAAGACTTGAATGAGTCGAGACAAAGCTATAAACATATAAACCATTTCTCATATGCTGATTTATGTTTTATGTCATATAGAAAGTTTGTTTCAAAATTGTTAAACCATAAATTAGCTGGATACAATGATAAGTTCATTCATTTGATAGAAATAATCTCCATTCCCACTCAGGCATATGCATCAATATATCCAAGTTTTTTTCTATGATAGTTAACATACCAAGAAAAGAAGAAAATACTTGTAATTCAATGCCCCGACACAATTCACAACCCATACACAATGATGGTCCATTTTCAATATACACCTCCCGCCTGAAACAATTAACAAATGAAGCTACCTTTAGTTGAAATGAAACAACAGCTAGGCTTCTAGAAAAGAAATCCATGCAAACCCTAAAAAGAAAAACTCACAAACAGAACAGTGATGGCAGCGAGGAGGTTTAAACCAATTGCATTTTCGACAGGCTCGTGTTCTTGGATTAGCTGGCTCACCAAGCATAGCTGACTGATTTAAATCTAAACCCGTACCTTCATGTGCTAATCCGACCAATGGATCTGCATCGCCACTCTCCTCGTCTATTGATGGCCTCCAATTTGGTGGGACACCACCAGGATCAGTCAGAACAGTAGTAAAGTAGCTCCACAATAGCATCACCAGCTACATAACCAAATCCCACCAATAGAAATTCAGTTCTATAGAGTTCCTTATACAGTTACTGGACAAACTCAATTTTAAATAGAGCACCATTACTATGTTCACTGAATAAGTTCACCTACATTATCTCACCCACTTAGAGTGGTGGCTCGCATGGAAGCATCCATTGTGCATGGATATTATCCAGCATACATGGAAGCCAGTGGCAGCCAGCCACATACCTCGGTGGATAATCAGGTGAAGGAATAACACCCATCATTTTCCTTCCATATGTTGTGCTATACATGGGAGAGAAAGACAGCTTTCCAAAGTCCCACAACTCATTTCCCCCCAAATAATCCAATCCATACTACAACGTAAAAGGACCAATGAATAACACAAAACTGTTCTAGATAGTGATACACCAGTTAACGACCATTAGCAAACTGGGATTTGTGAGATGTTCAATTTAAAGTCAACCCCACCTGCCTGTATGGAAATCAACAAAATCAAGGAACCAGCATAGAAATCCGTTGTTTGGTTGGTAAGAACTAGGGGAAACTGAGTTCAAATATAACTTCTCTCAGCAAAACGAATCAACATGAACTGCATACAAGCTAACCAAAATCTATCCTGTGATAGCCAAAACTTAAATTGCATATAAACTGGTATGACAATGCTATAAATGTGTGTGTGTGGCCGCTCAAAAGCCCTTTTTAGTTTCAATGGTAAATGTTGCTACATAACATTAAAAACTAGAAATAAATATCATAATAAGGAAACGCACTTTGAAATCCATGTATATAATTTCATTCGTAGATAAACAACATTCTTAACACCGGCTCGACGTACGCATTGGTTGCTTACATTTCAAAGCACGGTTACCATTTCAAGTATTGGCCTAAAAATTCAAGCTTTTCGTGCAATACAAATTAAAGCAACCATAGAACATCGGTAATAGCAAGCAAAAACACTAAACTTTCAAAAAAAAAAAAAAAGGAAACTGTAACTTACCAAAGAATGGAACAAAACCAAGACAAGGAGAGCGACAAAAGAATCAAGGCCACCATGAAAAAGAGCGGGACCATAATTAGCTACAACAATAACATAATATGTAACCCCAATTATGCCAAGGACCAATGCTATCATGATAGAACCAAGAGCTCGCAGTGCT
The DNA here is from genome assembly GCF_000002775.5 of Populus trichocarpa. Taxonomy (NCBI): domain Eukaryota; kingdom Viridiplantae; phylum Streptophyta; class Magnoliopsida; order Malpighiales; family Salicaceae; genus Populus; species Populus trichocarpa. Next base: position 9,522,785 of record NC_037285.2, on the reverse strand, counting down.
GTGCAAAACTTGAACACGTTCCATGCCATTACCGCCTCTCCTGATTTCTGCACAATTTTCTTTTTATTGAACCTAAGAATCAGACTTTGCTGGTCAAACCATGGAGATGATAAATGGGCTGTGGTTGGATTCTCTAGTCTTTTAAAATTAAGGTGAAGACTTGATCTTTTTTTCTTTTTTTTCCTTGTCCTTTTTGGGTGGCAAAGACTTGGAAACTTTTATTGTCTGAAAATCGTGTTGTGTTCCGTTGGATGTTGAAGAAGAGAACATCCAGTGCGGACCATGGTCCCTTATTCAATATGGGCTGCGTTTGACAATTGATTCTCTATTGGGCTTTAGTTTTTATCTTTGGTTCTAAACTTGCGCTCCCTCTAAATTTGCCGGGCAAAATTGTCGTCTTAGGTTTTGTCTGATGCATGATGAGAGGGGAGGTTTTTATAAAAATAAATTATTACAATAATAATTGTTAATAATGTAAAAAATGGTTTTAAATTTGTTTAATATGTTGGTAAAACAAGATCATAATTTATAATTATACCTAGCATTTGTACTTTTTGCTCCCTCAATTAAAGATCATTATTTTAGGAGTTCTTGCAATAAAAATTCAGGCAGGATCATTCATGGTTTTTATTCCAATTCAACGCCGTTAAAATTTATTTCATTTAAAAAAAAACCAAACAAACTAATTTAATTATAAATATCAAAATTTATTTTTAAAAAAATACTATAAAATTGTTAGCAGGAAACAAATTTTGAAAAAACTTAGTACTTAAATGATTGTTAAAGTAGTATAATAAAATTGGGTTAATGGTTCAAGCAGATTTTTTTTCTACTAAGATAATATTTATTATTATGATTGCAGTTGTTTTTCAGAGTGTTTTTCATTTAGAAATAAATTAAAGTAATATTTTTTTATTTTTAAAATTTATCATTTATATTAACATATCAAAATGATTTAAATATATATATATAATAATTTAAAATATAAAATATAATTTTTTTAAAAAAAATACAGACACTCCTCAATATCAATCGGTCAAGAATCTATGATCCTCAATATTGTTGTAACAGTGCACAAGGGTATGCGCATGCGCCCCTGGTTCCAATCCTTGTTTGATGGTTGTGTTTTTGTCCGGACTCACCATGCATCTAGGCCTAGGTACTATTTGGTAGTATAGTTTTTTCAAAAAAGTATTTTTTAAACGCGTGCAAAGGTAGACGACAACACGGCTACAGTCTGCTGGCGCAAAATAAATAAACGATCACCGCTTAAAAGAGGGGCACTCTCTTTCCCCATTGTCTCATTTATTAACTTCACATGCAAGACCAGCCTCCCTCCCCCTCGCTCTGCAATTATTTAATAATAATAATAACAATGCTATTAATAGGAATAATAATAATAATAATAATAGCTATAGTAATAATAATGGTGCTAATAATATTTCTAATAATTATAATAATATTAACAATAATAATAATGGTAATAATAGTTTATAATAATAATAATAATAATAATAATAATAATAATAATAATAATAATAGTTGTTATAACAATAATAATAATTATAATTATAATAGTGATAAGAATAAAAACAATAGTAATATTAGGAGTGATAATAATAATAACAACAATAATAATAATAATAATTGTATTATTAATAACAATAATAATAATAATAGAGTAATGATCATGATAATAATGATATTACTTATTAATAATAGTAGTGATAGTGATAGATGTAATGATAGCAATAATAATAGTAATGATAATAATAATAAAAATAATAGCTTTAATAGTGATAGTAATAATGTGATAATTCATCATTCAATGTTAGATTTATTGGGGATTGAGTTTCACTATTTTTTCATGTATGATATTTTCAGTTTAATAACCCGGTTTATAAATTTAAAAAGTTTATATGATCCGACTTTCTTTTTTATTTTTTGTCTTATTGTCTTAAATAAAAACCGATCATTTAAGTTTCCTTTAAATTTATTAAATAAACTTAGTTTGTACTTTGTAGCCTTGCACTAAAATCCCCCAACACTCGCAACCTCAAGAATGACGAGATAAAATATTCATGAATGGGCATAGGGTGGATATAATTAATTAACTATGACCATAATGGCACCATGTCACACGCTGCCTTCATTAACATCATCAGGCATTATTTTTGACCTCGCCTCAAACCAGTTGTGGCTTGATTTTAACAGAAGGGAGCTTCATTGACGTACCGGAGTCGCCTTAAGCATCTGGGCTTGCGGTATTGGATGCATTCACACCTTAATCTTGGAATTTTTTCCATTTTCATTTAAAGATCAAAGGAATCAGTCTTTCCATCTATTTAGAATGTTCACCACGCTGGAGACTCCTTCCTCGGTATGTGCTCTCTGGTCCCGTTTTAATGGCAGCAAACGACTTTAAACGCCAGGGTGACCGACCGTCCAGAAGGGACTTTGCAGCAAAAATTAAATTGTTGTGCCAGGACTCTGACCCAGCACTGCCAGCAGAGAGCTTACTAGCCATAGATTTTGGCTGACTTTTATTATGTCACAGTGAACCACTGTCCGGGAAGGACACCTAAAAATTGACCTGCCCGGCCATATGTGCTCAACGGAAGCTTTTCTTTCCTGTTTCATCAGGATCTTGGGTCCGTGCGGGCCTCCTCATTTGTGTGAGTTATGGAAAGAGTCAAACACTTCGCTTTCTTCCTTTTACATTCTTCATTGATTCGTTTGGCAAGTATTGTACGTTTGATCTTACTTTGATAATAAAAAAGAAGGAGAATGAAAAAGAAGCCCCTCCGGAAATCATTCAATACAAAATTTGGAAATCCCCGGCTCACCTGGAACTAGCAAAATATATCTTATGGTCAGTCAATTCTCACCTTAAGGTACGAGGATGGCTGTTGTGAAGTGTAAACCCCAAGTTGAAATTAATTAGAGAAAAAAAAAATCAACATTTATGGAGTAAGGTCAGAATAAATAAATAAATAAATAAATAAAACATGGATAAGAAAATCGAAGATGAAACAAAAATATCCTGATTTATTTAGAAACTCAAGTGTATTATTTAATTTTGATGATAAAATTTCTTATTAGAAAGGAAGAATGTAAACTTCAAGTTGAAATTAATTAGAAAAAAAAAATCAATATGTATGGAGGAAGTTCGAGCTAGTACCTGGGGATTTAATCCAATGCATCCACCGACCATCGTCCCTAAATAACTTAGTTAGCTGAGTAGCTGACATCGATCGAATGATAATATTAATTCGCTTGCTCATTTACTGTATAGCTTAGAGTAATACCATATTCTCACTGTACTGGCAGGAATGAGATGAAGTTGTAGAAAACCTTCATTAAAAAATGTTTACTTTCCTTCGTTGAATTTTTTTTTTTTTTGTAACAAGGAATACTATGATGCTCCAGTATTATCAAGTGACAAACATGTAAAAATTTAAGAGGATAAAACATTTATTTTTTGTATGCAGAGAAGATAAGATGTTTTTTTTATTTTTGATGAAAGACAAGAGAGAAAACCACCGGAAAAAAAAGGATAAAAAAGTTTTGGATAATTACATTATATTTTAAAAAAATCAATCTTAGTATTAATGACTTCATCTTAGAAAATGAAATTTAATGGAAGTATTTTTTTTTTTTATCTATGTTAAGAAAAAGTAGATGGGAGTTTATATAAATCTTTTTGTTTAATTTTATTTTGAGTTTTTAGAGTGATCAAATAATATTTTGGGGTTAGAAAAAGGGTTTTTTGAGGTTTTAAGGATATTTTTAAAGCGTTTTTAGATAAAAATAAGTTAAAATTTTATATTTTAGACCATGCATGAGATGATCTCATCCTTCCGGATTCAAATGTGTCTAGTCTTTTTTTACATTGGCCTTTCCTATTTTTTTTAATTATATAATAAAATTCTTTTTAAATAAAATTATTAAAATGTTATTAAAAAAATGATTGACCATGTCATAGTTTTCAAATAAAATTAGAATTTTTTTTATAATATTAAAAATTATTTTATGAATAATTATATATGAAATTCAAACTATTTATTCTTTTATTCTTCATAAAGAGGATGAAAATAATTGAGACATTAATTTTGTTTTTTTTTATTTTCTTTACATGATAAGTATATTGAGAACCAAAATTTTGATAAAAAAAAACATTGATGGTAAAAAAAAAAGAATAAATGAATCTATAACAAAAAAAAAAATTGTCTAAAAAAATACAGTTTTTACTATTAAGTTCAAATCATTTGAATTCTATTTTTTTAATTTTAGATATTTTAAATTTATATTAAGAAAACCAAACTTTTAATAAAAAAAGAGTCATGACTATGTCAAATAAAAAAAATACATAAAAAAGACATGATTTTGACTTAATAATTATGTATTTTTCAGTTCATAATTTAAATTATTAAAATTCTTTCAAATATTTATATTAATTTCCATAAAATCTAATAAAATATTTTTTAAAAAAATGATACTATGACATGGCGCGGGAAAAAAACTAGTACCTCTGAAACCAACTTAAATTTACTATAACTTGATATTATTTTATCGTGTATATAAACTCGATATTAACATATATAAGAGTAAGTGATTTTGTTGTTTAGTTATCATCTCATTATCTAATTGAATAAGAGATTGAAAAAAAAAAGGATTTTATGAAAGAACAAAAAATCAATGAACGGAAAACAAATTTGCTCGATGATAAGTGATATCTAAGAAAATAATTGGAGGTACTTTGAGGTTACTGCTTATACTGTTTTTTTTTATATATATATACTAGTTAAGTGGTCCGCGTTATATTATGGATTATTTTTTTTTACATAAAAAATATAAAATAAATCTAAAATTCAATTAGGTCTATTTGCAAAGCTGAACCCAAGAGTCTTAGATATAGCTGCAACTCTTAACCTAAGAGTAATGTTTATAATATTAATTATAATACTAATAGTAATATTTATAATACAAATAATATTATTTTTAATATTAATAACAATATTAAAATTGCATGACTTAAGTTTAAGTAAGTTTGTTTGCAATGCAGCCCAAGAGTCTTGGGTCTGACTGCAACACCAGACTCAAGAGCCTTGGATGTGGGTCTGGTTGCAAGGTCGTGTCATGAAACTGTGATAACTAAATAAAAAAAAATTAATATTAAAAAAAATTAAAAAAAAAAGATTAATTGAAACGAAAAAAAAAAGAAAAGAAAAAAGCAAAACATTATTCCAACGAATAGTGTTTTGCGATGAGGGGTACAGTAAAATCCCCTCATGAGATCACGATAATCTAATAAAAAGTAAACAAAACAAATCATGAAGTTTAATTTTCAATCAAATCAATACTAAAAGATGAAATTGAAAGAAAAAAAAATGAATCAACGGGGTTAATCCGCCAAACCGGGATAACCCATCAAACTTGAAATTCTTGTCATGAGAGTGTGATAACTAGGGCTGAGCATTTTCGGTCCGGTCCGGTTTTGGACCAAAATATACAACCAAATCGATTTTATTTTATTTTTAGTTTTGGAACCGAACCGAACCGAAACCGATTCAAACCGATTAATTTCGGTTCGGTTCGGTTCGGTTTTTTCCCCTTCCAAACCGGTTCAAACCGAAATTTTTAAACTTGCTTCCATTTCCCAAAAAATCAACTCCAATTTTCGTTTTGTTCTCCTTGTCCAGAAGTTAAACCCAGCAAAAAAATATACAAAACAAAAGGATTTGACTGCAAAAAAACAAAAAGAAAATCAAAAGTTATTGAAATGTAAAATCATCAAAAAGCATGGAGGAGAAGAATACAGATTTGAGAGATGAGAGACAAGAAAAGCATCGATAGCATTGATACAGACACTGTTGAGAGTGCAGAGTTTTTAGATCTTGGTTTCTCTGAAATCCCAAGAAAACCCTTTCATGGTAAGCAAAACGGGTGCGGGGATGTTTGGTGGTAGTTGTGTTGGTATTGATTCAAGAAAACCCTTTCATCACTAATTGATTTGAAGCTAGGGAGAGACCAGAGATGCCAAAAAAGAAAGGAAAGCAAATCGGAGAGGACAAAAGCCAGCACACACTCAGACAGGAGAGCTCAACAAGAGGGAACATGTAAGAATGGCAAAGATGCACAGGATAATAAGTTTTTGAAAGAGAGATTTTTGCTATCTAAGGAGAAGAAGACAAATTTGAAAGTGAGAGACAGAGAGCAGGGAGAGGGGCGGCTGAGAATGTTGAAATTTAGGGTTAGAAGAAAATATGGTATTTATACTTGTTTTAGAGGGAGGGGGCGGCTACGTGAACAACCTGCTGGGTTAATGGGTAGAAAGCGTTTTTTTATTTCTAAACCGAACCGGTTCGGTTCGGTTTGGGTTGTCCGGTTTAAGCATTACAAAACCGGAAACCGAACCGAACCGAACATTTTTCTAAATATTTTAATCGGTTTAATCGGTTTTTATTTTCGGTTCGGTTTTTTCGGTTATTTTTTTCCCGGTTTTCTCGGTTTAATCGGTTTTTCGGTTTTTTTGCTCACCCCTAGTGATAACTGATAACTAAATAGAAAAAAAAATTAACATTAAAGAAATAAACCAAACAAAAAAAAGATTAATTAAAAAACAAAGAAAAAGGCAAGAAAAAAAACCTATAACTAACAATATTTTTTTTCTAATTGTTATATTAGCAATATTCATTATAATAAAATAATAATATTTATAATACAAATAATAATATTTTTAATATTAATAATAATAATAAACTTGCATAATCTAAGTTTAAGTGGGTCTAACTGCAATGCCAGGCCAAGAACCCTGGATTTGGCTACAACACCAGACTCAAGAGCCTTTGATATGAGTTTGACTGCATAGTCATGTCATGAAAGTGTGATAACTAAATAAAAAAATTAATATTAAAGAATGAAATTGAAAAAAAATTAATTGAAAAGGAAGAAATAAAGCAAAGCACTATTCCAATAAATAGTGCTTTGCGAGGAGAGGTTCAGTAAAATCCTCTCACGAGATCACAATAATTTAATGAAAAGTAAACAAAATAAATTATGAAGTTTAATTCTCAATCAAATCGATATTAAAAGATGAAATTGGAAGAGAAAAAAAATAAATCAACCAGGTTAACCTGTCAAACCATGTTAACCCGTTAAATTTGGAATCTGTGTCATAAGAGTGTGATAACTAAAATAAAAAAAAATTAATATTAATTAATTAAATCAAATAAAAAAATATTAAATAAAAAAAGCAAAAAAATAACCTTTTTACTGTGAATTGCATTGTGCAATCCACAGTGAAAAGTTGATAACTAATGCCTTTTAATATATATATATATAAAAAAGCTCTTATAATATTTTATTCACCAAAAACTAATAACACAAAGCTATTTTTTAATATTATTTAGCTCGTCAAACTATTTAAGTAGTTTGGTACTATAATAATAATTGTTTTTTGAAATATTTTTTATTTAAAATATATTAAAATAATATTTTTTATTTTTTAAAATTTATTTATAACATTAATACATCAAAATAATTTGAAATTATTAAAAAAAATAAAAAAAGAATAAATACATTTTTTAAACTCTTAGTATTTACTACTGATTGATCACCATGATTACAGGACGAATAGGACACAACCTTAGAAAATGAAAGAAAACGAAAAGAGACTGCAACGGATAAGAAACAGCTGCATGTACCATATCCTAGAATTTTTTTTATTTTTTAAAGAACAAAACATCATATATATCCACGTCTATTACTAGATGGACCAGTCTACATGTAGTCCTAGACTCCTAGTTAAAAAGAAAACTACACAAAAAAATGAGATCGATAACAAATAAACATGGCTCCTTCCTATTCCTCTTCTCCTTCCTCCTCTCCTCCTCCAGCACCAACAGTAGTACCCCCTCTTCAAAACCCTCATATCACACCTGTAAGTAAACGATGGGGAATTCAAGAATTATTTACTTTAATTAATCGGACCAAATGGTTCAGTACTTAAAAGTTTGCAATATTTTCCTTCTTAATTACCAGTTTTCTTAACTTTGTTGCTGTTGTTTGTTTTTCTTTTAATTGGTGTCGCAGATTCAAGAATGTGAAAAAGAAGAGCACGGAGATGAATATAGCGAAGAGAGAAGCCAAAGTGCTACTACCAAAGCAACACCAGCTAGTTTTATAGACAAGATACCGACGCCAAAGCTCCATCCAAGATCACCTCTCCATGACAGAAACAGCAAGCAAAGCACCAAGAAACGACATGGTGATAGCAGTAATGGAGATGACGGTCGTGGTTCAATTTCTTGCAACAAGTGCCATCCACATGCAAGAGAGAAGATTTCAGTTGTTCCTTTGGACAATAATGGCTTAAACAAGCATTCATCTATTGCAAGTCCAAATGGAATTTTCAAGTCCATATTTTCTTCATTGACTAGGAAGAGTCCAAAATCCACTGGTGATGCCTCAATAGCAAGAGAAGAGCAATGGAAGACTGCTGTAGCTGAGCTATCTCATAAATTGATTCAAGCAACAAGAAAGAGAGATGGCGCACTTCTTGAAGTTTCAAGGCTCAAGTACTCAATGGCTGAACTTGAAAACAAGCTTAGCATGCTTGAAATTTATTGCCATGATTTGAAGTCTGGACTTGATGAATGTAGCAGTAACAACCCACTTTATCGAGGTGAACACGGCTACAACATTCATCAATATCAACAAAATGGTCTTATGGGGGTTAGTGATAAAGTGATAGAGCAATTTTTGGTTTCAGTATCTGAAGCTAGGTCCTCTGTTAGGCTATTAAGCAGGTCACTCGCTATGCAACTAAGGCACATGGGAGTTAGAGTTTATGAGAGAATATCTGCGTTACTTCAGCCTTATGATATAAAGATTTCATTCTATAAGAATCCTAAAGGTGTGCTCTTTTGCCTTGAGGCTTTGTTGAACAAAGCTTTCTTTGAAGATTTTGAATCTGTTGGGTTCCAAAAGAATTTTGTAAATCAAATATTGAACCCAATTGATAGATGTGAAGCAAACTACGCGTCATTTAATGTGCTTAAAGAGTTGACATGGGAGGAGGTATTGAGTAAAGGGACAAGGCATTTCAGTGAAGAGTTTAGCAAGTTTTGTGACAGGAAAATGAGTGAGATTGTGGCTATGTTGGGGTGGAATAGAGCCTGGCCTGAGCCATTGTTGCAGGCATTCTTTAGTGCTTCTAAAAACATGTGGTTGGTGCACCTTTTGGCCAATTCGGTGCACCCTGGCTTGCCAATCTTCAGGGTGGATAAAGGGATGAACTTTGACTCAGTTTACATGGAGGATATGGGTGCAGACAGGGCAAGGAAGTTGGTTCCAGCCATGGTTAGGATCATGGTGGCACCTGGGTTCTATGTTTACGGTAACGTGATAAAATGTGATGTCCTCTGCAGGCACTATAATCATAATGTTAGTAATGATAAGGGTTTAACCCCCTCTCCTTAGGTTTTGTTTGATCCAAATCTTGAATATTTTGATTAGTTGGTACTGATACTTTTTTTTTTTCCTGTGTTAATTGCTATGGGAATTGTCAATTAAGTGATGGCCAACAACAAATATGTTGTTAGACATCTTTGTTTTATTTTAATTTTGGTTAATCTTTATTTTAGATAATCGAGAATTAAATATTAAAAATAAAAAAATATTTTAAAATATTTTTAAGAAAAAATATATTTAAAAAATAAAGTACACCAGCAATATCAAACATACAAATATTAATAACTTGGTGGAAGGAATAATTAAAAGACAAAGAAAAGATCCAAGTGGATTAAATGCTTCTCTTGTGACAATTTTTTGGATCTTGTATGGTTTGATCGTACAAGTTTTAATCCTACCTGTGAAAGTCAGTTCCTCCATGGCACAGCCAGCGCACGATTTTAAGGTCTGGCTGAAATGTCCACTTCAAGCATCACAAGCTGTAAGGAGTTTGACAACAATTTTGTGAAATGTCTACATTCATGCGTAGAGTCCCATCCATCCATCCATTCTCTCCTTCTTTCTTTTTTTGCTGTTCGAGTTTTTAGTGGTTTCAGAAAAGGTTAGCGTAAACTTCATGCTCTGAAGCCAGAATGCTTTCATTTCTCCCTCGTATATGTTATTCTTCTAGAGACGAGAGAGGATTGGAGAGTCAAATTCAGTCCCACCACCTTTCTCAATCCATAATAATAATAATAATAATATTTTTTAAAAAAGAAGATGACTTCATAAATCGTAATGCTTTTTCTGAAAAGAAAGAAAGAAAGATTTTTTTGGGCAAAGATTTAGCAGAAAATATCAAGGGAGCAGGGACCATAGTTCATTGGACCTGTGCACATTCCAGAAGAAGAGAGGTTGCCTGGCCCAGATGGTCCTCTTCATTATATTTTACCACGATGGTACCCAAAGCAACACCTCTTCATTATATTTCTAAAATATATTCATAAAAACTCTTGAGTTTTAAAATTATTCAAATATTTAAGAATAAAAATAATTATTATAGCTTTAAAATTCAATTTAAGAATCGATTCCCGGCAAGGTCTAGGTCACGCGTCAAAAAGATAAACTCAGATTGACACGAGTCAATATAAAAATAAAAATATTTATTATCATAGTTTTAAAACTTGACTCGGGGGGTCGACTCGAGTCAAAGCCTGGGTCACTGGTCAGGAAGGTCAACTTGGGTTGATCCGAGTTAACATAAAGATACAAGTGGTTATTGTTATAGTTTTAAAACTCGACCCGGGGGTATACCAAGGGCAATGATGGTGTCACGGGTCAGGAGAGTTAACCCGGGTTGATTTGGGTCAACATAAGAATAAAAATTGTTATTGTCATAGTTTTAAAACCTCATTTTGGGGCAAGCTGGGACAATGCCCGAGTCACAGATTTGGAGGGTCAACCTAGTTTGACCCGAGTCAATGTATAGATAAAATCATAAAAGTTATTATTATTAAAATTTTAAAACTTGAATTGGGAGTCGACCCCGGCCAAGGCCCAGGTCACGGGTTACGAGGGTCAACCTGGGTTGACTAAAAATTTATTTAAAAATAATAATCAAAGCAACATCATTTTGGTTAAAAAAATCAAGAAAACTTTAAAGAATTCATGACCCGTGTTTTATCCCAAGTTGATCCGAGTTTTGATCAAGTCAGGTCGGGTAAATCATTCCTCTATTTTTTTCTTAAACCAAACTGATCCAGGTTGCGGATCAACCTGTTAGACCAGTCCAAATTTTATAATCAGAGTTACTATAATATTGTTAATTTCAACACTCAATCTAAACTAAAGTGAAAAAAGTAATATCTATTTTCTAAAACAAATATGTAAATTTAAGTAATAAATATTAAGCATAAAATATTTTTTTTCATATTTTATTTTATCTTATCCACTATAAAATATGATACAACGACAATCATTTTATCTTATACACCACTACCAAACACAATTATATCTTTGTCTCTTTTTATGTCTTATCTTCTTTGTTTTTACTATCATCGTCTCTTTTGTACTAAAACAGTAACCAAACACTATCTATATAATCATCAGAATATATATCTTGGGGCAAAAGAAATCAGTAAGTCACATGTTCAATATATTTTGATATATACTAAATTTGTATGGCTTGCATTTCGCTACAAGCCAATCATTTTTTTTTGTAAAAAATGCTAAAGAACAAAAAAAATCTAAGACCTAAGTTACTAGACCAATTGATAATTTAAATAATATGAATAAAAGAATGCAACAAAAACAAAAAAAAATGACAATGAAAAAAAGATAAAAAGAACCCGACCTGAACCCATTTAAAGTATAAAAAAATCTAATATTGAAGGGTGAAAAAAAAGCAATAAAAGAAAACCCTAGTTAAACCAAGTTAACTCCCATAATCTGTGACCATGGATATAAGATTGTGATAACCTTGTAAAAAAAAAATACTTGAAATGAAAAGGAAAAAAAAACAAGAAGATCAATTTCCAATACATCAAATGTTGAATGAATAAATTAAAATTTAACCTTTACATGCCTAGAACCTGACCTTGGTCTGATCACCAAACATCCAACTTTATGGATCCTTGACTCCGAGGGTATTGAGGAGTGCGGTTTAACCATACTTTTCAGAAATTTTGAACTTTTTTATTTAAAATTAATTTTATTTTGTGTTTTAGATCGTTTTGATATGTTGTTGTCAAAAATAAATTTTTTAAAATAAAATAAATTATTATTTTAATGTATTTAGAAGTAAAAATTATTTTGAAAAACAACATCTACCACTGTTACAAATACCCCCATAATCAATTTATTCACATTCATTTTTATGATATCTTAAATCCAACTTGGCTTCTAGATAATGTAATGACATAAAACTTTTGAAAGCAAAAAAAAATATTTTTAAGAGTTTCTAAAACATCTTTTTAGAACAACAAAAAATAGTCAAAATGAACAATTTTTCACATTTTATTTTTTAAATTTTAAAGACAAAAATAATATCAAATAACTCTTAGTAAATATTGCATTTTGATTTATTATACATAGGCGAACACATTATAACTCTAAATATGGTGGGAAAATCAATGTGCCAAAAAACATTATTTAGAAGTGTGTGTCTATATACAAAGAGACATTCTTTTTTCGTAGCTTTACTTATTTTTTTCTCTTTAATTTTATTCAATTATTTTTTTATATGTGGTTTTTATTATCATTTTATTAAATAAAATATTAATTTGAAAAACAATGTTATTAGATATAATTAAATCTATGACTCATGTTTCAAGATTAAATATGTATAGCTACATTTATTTCTCAATTTTTTAATTTAATCTTAGGTTAAATATCACTTATTTTTTATTTGGTTTTCACATATAAACATAAGATTGTTTTTGAATATGTGTAGCCTTGCAAAATATTTTTTTCCTTTGATTTTATTCAATTGCTTCCATGTGTATCTGTTTCTATTATCATTTAATTAAATAAAAAATTTATTATAAGAAATAAAGATATTAGACACAACCAAATATATGATCCGTGTTGCGAAATCAAATATCTTGATCTATATCCATCTTTTTATTTTTTAAGTGTAGTCTTTAGTTATCACAAACGACTTTTTTTTCTACGTTTTATTTGTACAAATAATTGTTTGATTAAATAAAGAATTTATTTTAAGAAACAAAGTTATTAAATACAATTGAGTACATAATCCATGTTACAAGATCAAATATTTTAATCTATATTTATGTCTTAATTTTTTCAGTTTAGTCTTTACTTATCAATAACAATATTTTTTTTTATGTTTACTAGCACAAATAAGTTTTATTTTATTTAATTGGAAGCGTGTATAAATATTTTAATTTGAATTTTTTTATGGCAAAAAGCACACTGAAAAAGCTTATATATTGATTTTATTGCTGAAAAATAAAATAATTCTACATGGATAAAAAACATGTCAAATAGCTAAGTACATGATACTATTATATATTTCAATTTTTATTTTTTAATAGGTGAGATTCTTGAATCAAAATTCATATGGTTTTCTTAGTTTTTTGTTTGGTGTGAAATTATTGTAATTTTATTCTGTAAATTGATGAAATTTTTGTTTTCTTCGAGAGAGAACGATTCTAAAATTTTGTTTTGGGAGAAATATTGCAACTGCAAGTGTAAAAGATGATAAATATAATTAATCCAATAAACAATGGCTATAAACAAAATTAAGAAATCCAATCGCAGACCGGTCAATATCCTTTTCCATTCCACGACGAAACGCGAATTGAACCGGCTATGGTCAACTACCAAAACCCACATTATAAATTTCAAAAACTATTCATATATATTTTTTTTCAATTAATAAAATAAAAAAACCCTGCAATGACAGTAAAGATTAGCCAATTTTTCACTATTCTTTTTCCTTGTCACCATTTTTGCTCCCTCCCTCCCTCCCTCACTACCTTTTTCTTTGTCTCCCTACTTAGCTTACTAGAAAACGATCTCTGCAACTGTCGTTTCTGGATCCGCCGATCGGGAGAAGACTAGAGAGATAGAATCAGAGGCTCTGAAGGCTTGAATAATTGTCGACATGTCGCTCTCGGATTCTGACTCGTCGTCTTCTTACGGTAGCGACTACAAGAATCTTAGGCAAATCAGCCGTGAACGTAAGTTCAATCTCTCCTTCTCTACTCGAATTTTTATAGGTTCAGTTTGATAGAGTCAAAAGCAAGCAGTTTGATGTGATCTTGTTCCCTTTTCTCTCTGTCCAATGGAGTTTATAATTTGGTTTGTCTTAAGAGTAATCATTTAGTTTTTTTTTTCTTTTTCTTAAAGCTTCATTATGTAATGTAACGATGACATTGTGTTCCTAGTAATTTTGTAATATTTCTGGTAACTAATTAATAGAGTTATTGGCCAAACTTAGTTAGTATTAGTTGCTAGGAATTTCTTCAATTTCTATGCTATATCGAAGTTTCGTGGTGGTGGAGATTGCAGTTTTAAGATTGTGAGGATTATTATTAATGGAAATATTTGTATCAGTGTTTGGATTCTAGAATTTGTGAAGTGGATGATAGGAGTTTAAATGCTTGGGGTTGGATATCTTATTTTACTAAGAAGAATGGCTTTTGCACGAAACAATTTCTGTCCATTGGAATAAGCTACTTGCTAAAGAGACCAAAGCTAAAGAGACCAAAGCTAATTAGACCGTCTTGAATTGATTGATGCTGTTATCTTCTTTTGTTGAGTCTATCAGAAAAATAGGAAGGGAATGTTATGGAAGTGAATGTTCTCGCATTTATTGCTAGTGCACTGTTCATTCTTGATCCTAATACTTTTTTTTTCTTATTAAATAGGTGCTTTTTATGAACTTTGTTTGTCATTCTAAATTTACCCATTGTTCAGGTTTGTTGCATGAAATGCTTCGATCAGCCAAAACAGGGAATTCAAAATCAACTTGGAAGGTATCTCACGTGGTTCTATTATTTTGCTATTCCTGTCATCTATACTATTTTCTTAATACCATTTAGATCAAGTAAATGTCCTTGCATTTCATGGAGTTTCAAATAAATATCCTAGCATTTTCGCAGTGTCTGGAATTGATTTCCTGTCAAGCTTAGAAGTACGACACCTGTGTTCTGATACAAATGGCACATGTCCAGCTTGTGTCGATGATATTTTGACTGTATCCAGACGAAATTATCTGTTAGTGAAAATTTGGGACTTGTTAGAATCATGTCTATTGCCTTACCCAATGACTTCCCGGTTTAGACTAGTGTTTTGATACATGTCCGTGTGATTAAAGCTATCTTGCCACCGCTTTCCATCTCATACAGTACACATATGTCATTAATGTCAGGACTTGAATCTCATACCTGCAGGTACTTATCATGGACAGACTTACTGTGAAGATCATGTCATACTCATGCAAGATGGCTGATATCACACAGGAAGGAGTTTCATGTAAGAATAAAAGGGCAAACTCAAAAAATTTGAGATAGTTCAGCTGTTTCGTTACAATTTAAAAATCCACTTGAGAGACATAACATAGAAAATTTGCTTTTTGTAGTTTTTCTGTGCAAAATATTACTTGGAATGTATTATATGCATTTTAGATCACTTTAGATAACAGGCTGCAAACACCAATGGATATTATTTTAGTATTCTATGAGATGGAGCAATTCATGAAATATTATGCCATAAAAATAAATGATTCAATTCTACACATGGCTATCCATTGAAGCATTTTATCCTCCATGTAATCGTACCGGTATTCTGTTTGCTGTAAATTACAGAAAAATGCCGCTCCAATATACTATTTTCTTAGCTTAGAGTAAAATTCCTCAAGTTGCATTGCAAGTGGGATTATATGGTTTAAACGATGGGAGAAAGAAAAATCTATGTCCATTTGAAATTTAATTGCTGTACTCTCCAAGTTGCTTGATTATCTCTTTTTTTTCTCTGCAGTGGTAGAAGACATATACAGACGAAGGCAGCCATTGCCCTCCATGGATGCTATATACTTCATCCAACCAACAAAAGAGAAGTAATATATTTTTGACAATATTCAGCATCCTGCCCTTCAAAAAGAAAAAAAAAAGAATATTGATTTCCTGGAGCTTTTCCAGTTTAATTGCTCTGCAGCAATTGGGACCTGCCTGAATAACATTGGGACATATTTTGTTAATTCATCTTGAATAGATTGTATACAGTGTTCAATTTCAGAGTGGGTGAGATTATAAATCTGAATTTTAGTTCTAAGGGCAGGTCAACGACTTCTTGTAATATACTCAGTTTCAGTAAATATGATGCCTAACCTTTTTGGGCATTGTTCCTTATTATTCGCTAAGTTACTGAGCTGATCTGGTAGGTTGACTAAGGGACTTTACCTCTCAATTCCTGGGCTACATTGTGATTTTTTATTTTTCTTTAGCAAATCTTACTTCCATTACTTACCTAGTGCAATTTTATCAGTAGCAATGCATGTTTTGCAGTGCCTATTTACTTGTAAACGAATACTGCCACATGCTTGACATGGTTATATAATCATGCTATCTTTAAAGAAAGAATTGAAGTTCTCTCTATAGAGAAGTCAATGGATGGGGGCCTGTCACTCTGTCCCTTGTTTTTTTTCTGTCCCCATGTTATTAATTCTGTCTCTATTTGATTTATGTAATGCTGGTGGTGTTCTTATTATTGGTTTTATTTTGCAGTGTTATAATGTTCTTGTCAGACATGTCTGGGAAATCGCCTTTATACAAAAAGTATGTGAAAAGTTCTATTCATTGTCCTATGCTAGTCAATTTTACCTTTTGGAAGTTCAAACTTACAAATGTTTCTCAACTTATTTTATTTTTCTTGTCTGCATATGAAGGGCATTTGTTTTCTTCAGTTCCCCTATTTCAAGAGAACTGGTTTCTCATATCAAGAAAGATTCAAGTGTATTAACTCGTATAGGGGCATTGAGAGAGGTACGGGTCTCTTTCTCAGTAAAACTTTTTGTCCTTTGGATCAATAATTGTGCTGAAGCAAATTTGATTTTTCAGCTAGATATGTGTTTTCTCAATCCATCATTTGTTTAAAACTTACAAAAGATATTGACATATTTTTTATTTTGATGTGTGAGCCATGCAGATGAATTTGGAGTATTTTGCTATAGATAGCCAGGTTTGTAATTCTAAATCATTTATCTGGTTCAATATTGCATGCAAAATATTGTTTACCCTTTCTATTTTTTCATGCATTAAATTACAACAATAGCTATTGTTTGAATCTTCATTGTTGCCGAGGAAAAGCTCTTTTATCATGTTGAGTTTCCAGCAACTTTTTAGGGATGCCTCATTTCATTACTGATATTCCGTAGCTTCCATGATCCTTTTGTTTTCAACCAGAATTAGCATCAACAAGATTGATTTTTAGGACTAGATGCTATCTTTGTTTAAAAGTAGTTACCTTTATTTTCTCCAGTGCAACATGGTATCTCAGAAGGCATATGACATGGCAATCTGTAATAATGCCAATTTCTGAACTTTGCAGCTCTTTTGGTATCCAACTATTTATGCTTCTTTTGAGTCAATATTTGCATTTTTTAAGAGAAAAGGCCTTTTGTGTCTTGAGCTTATAACTCAATGGTAGAGATGGGATTGGGAGCAGCATACAACCTATAAATGAAACAAAAATATAGAGCTTGTGAAAGAAAAAAGAGGAAGAGAGAGATAGATGTGATTGTTCATGCATCTGGTGCTTTTGCCATAGTGACTGATGATTATTTTTAGGGCATCTTAATTGACTGAGCTCCAATGCTAGGTTCTTGAAGATCCAGTCAATGATGATGCCAATGCTTGCAGATAACTTGAAATTGCAATTTGTTTTTAGGGGAAATGAACTTTTTTTTCCTTTTTTTAAAGAATCCCCCTAGGGCATAGTTTGAGTTGGTTCTAAGCTAGCTATCATTTTTTTTTCCTTTTGTTTTTTAAAGAAATCCCCTAGGGGAAGGTTGAGGTGATTCTAAGCTAGATATCAAACTGAGCAATTTAAAACAGCTTGTGTTTTATTTCACTTTTTAAAACTATTATTTGTTATTTAAACTATTTGTTTGATCATTTTTACAAATTTCCGATTACAGCTTATGAAAGTTGTTTTGGTTTGTAAATGTTTTATTTCCATCCATAATTTCCATTTTTTTGTGCCTATCTTCATTATGTTATTTTTTCTCCCATTAGAGGTGATATATTATTCCACACAGGGTTTTATTACTGATAATGAAAGGGCTTTAGAGGAACTTTTTGTGGATGAGGAGGATTCTCGCAAAGGTGATGCGTGTTTGAATGTGATGGCTTCTCGCATTGCTACAGTTTTTGCTTCGCTTCGGGTATATATAATGGCTTCCAAATGTTGATTCACAATCTCCTGATAATATTCTTAGGCATGCATGTCTTTTTTTCCAGGAATTTCCTTTTGTGCGATATCGTGCCGCCAAGTCCCTTGATGTAACAACAATGACGACTTTCCGTGATTTAATTCCTACAAAACTTGCTGCTAGAATTTGGGATTGTCTGATCCAATATAAGCAAAAGACTGAACACTTCCCTCAGACAGAAACATGTGAACTGCTTATCCTGGATAGATCTATAGATCAGGTCTCTCAAGTGCATGTTGCTTAGAAACTCGCTATATGCTTGTTGTATAGCTTGGTTGTATTGCTTACGTGCTTATTTTGCAATTCTAGATTGCTCCTATCATACACGAGTGGACATATGATGCCATGTGTCATGATCTATTGAATATGGAGGGAAACAAATATGTGCATGAGGTAAGTCAACAGTTGAGAGTTCTATATACTTCAGCATTTACTGATTTGAGGTTGGATCTCTTTGTTATACTGTTTATCAAGGAATTGCATTTTTCAGGTGCTCAGCAAAGCTGGTGGTCCACCGGAAAAAAAGGATGTTCTTTTGGAGGAACATGATCCTGTCTGGCTTGAGCTTCGGCATGCACACATAGCAGATGTAAGTATGGTTATATGTTTTGTTAGGTTTTAAACCTCCACTCTGTGAATGCTCTAAGCTTTGGTTTCTTTATTAGGCTAGTGAGCGGCTGCACGAGAAGATGACCAACTTCGTATCAAAAAATAAAGCAGCCAAAATCCAACATGGTTCAAGGTTGATGAAAATTCTTTATCCATGTAAATTGCTGACCATTGTCATGATGTCATTAGTGACCTAGTGTATTCTGTTAGTTTCATCAACTTTAACTTCATAGAAGCATTGCTTAATGATTCAAAATTCACAAATGAGTAATTCAATAGAAAATTCTTTCCCTGTTTTCAAAGGCACTTAGTTACTGATGCTACTTATGAGATATTGCTCTAATAACTGATCTGTGTTAAATTGAAGTTAAAATTTTTCATTAATTCAGTGTTGTTTAATTAATGGAGGGTTTTACATGTCTTCTATTCCCTTTCTTGTGATCTGAAATTCTTTTTTCTCAGCTCTTGCTTTGAACCACCTGGTTCATAATATTTTGCAGTCTGGGATCCCATTGCCAAATGGTCTAGAGTATTTTTCATGAAGAGAAAAAGGTGTAGAGAAGACTAGCCATTAGAAATCTGGGAGTAGTTGACATTGCAAAGAGTATTCTTTCATGTGCCTACTCATTTATCTCCCCTGGAAGTGCCCACATCAGGGGAGGGTTGAGAAATTTTAGATTCTTATAGGAAGTGGGGAGCACCTGTATGGTAGGTTGGTTGTTGTGAGGATGCTGATATTTTGTTTTCTTTTACACACACCTGTGGAGGGGAATTGAGAGGGATTGTTTTTTAAGGAGGGAGGTGGCCATGAAGTATGGGAAATGAGTGGACAGATGCCTGATGCAGTAAGAAGTTAACAATATCAATGGTGTTAATGTACTGAGAACAACCGCTACTCATATTATCTTAAAGCGAATTTTTTCTTGTTATGTTTCCATCCTCTTTCTTTTTTTTATAAATACCTGTCGAAGCTGGGAATTGATATGTGCTTGTTTCTATATCAACCATGTATAGTTCACTTTGATTGTTCAATTAGAGGTGTGGCATATGCCTTGTGTATTTTTATTTCTTCCTGTTTTGTAAAAGCTACTTGTTAATCAGATTTTGAGTTTATGTGATGGTATATCTCCAACCTTGAAGTTTACCTGTGTAGAGATGGTGGTGAACTTTCTACAAGGGACTTGCAACAGATGGTTCAAGCATTGCCTCAATACAGTGAGCAGATTGACAAGATCTCCCTCCATGTGGAGGTTAGTTTCTTGCTTCTGGCAGCAAACTACCTCTTTTTTTCCCACTTTTGTTGGCAATGTGTAACATAAGCAAAGGAATACAGTTTTAATATGATGCTCTTATTTTCAAATCTGGCTCAGAAGTTTGGCTTCGTTCTTCCCACTTGTTTAGCAAAATAATCTTCAGGCTCCGGACCACTATGCCATGTGATGCTTTCGCCATGGCAATTTGACATATATTGTATTGTAGCTATTATACATGTTATTTGAAACTAATTTCCCATTCTAGATATCCTTTCCAAACAACTTTTTTGATGAATGAATAGTTATTTTATGGGATGGGTATTTGAAATCCCAGACCTTTTCTTTGAAGGAGATGTGCTGTTACCACCAGGTTATGCCTCTGTCTCACCCCTTAAGATTGAATGTTGGTGTTGTACATAGTTTTAATTACAAATGAACAATGCTTGGCTTGATGACACCATGATTTTGCTATTTCATTCTCATGAACGATTTTATCTTTGAATTCCTAATGTTTGTTGGCATTATGGCTTTAATGTAAACCACCAGCCCCCCCCCCCCCCCCCCGATTAAGAGGTCATTGATGCTATTTGCTTATTAGCTCAAATGCTACGGGTTAACGGAGATCATTTTGTGTAGATTTGATCAGTAACAAAATAAGATGAGGTTATTGACCAAAGTGCATCTTGCTTTATTTCTTGTCCAAATAATTCTCTATTCATTCCATTACTGACTCAAACTAATGAGGCAGGATACTTTTTGAGCACTTTCTTGATTGTTGCTTTTTACTCTTGCTTGTCTCTATACTTGTATTTTAGCTAGGCTGCTGAAGTCCCTTTTAGAACAGCACAATGTTTGTTTAGAGAGTGCGGCAAATGGACCCATTTTTTGTTTATCTACTTCTCAATGTTGCCTTTTTTAGAGCTTTATGTTTAGGCATCCTACTCATACTCCCTCTGAGTGCAGTGTCACATAGATATTGTTAAGGCTCTGCTTGGTTTATTTGAGGTGACTTGTTAATTAATTAACTTACTTAACCAAACCAGTGTGTCATGATTGTGAAGCCTCACTGGAAATATCAATTAATATTAGGGTCTTCAATTCTTCCTCTTCGCTCAGTTCTCCTTCCCTGCATGTCACTTTTGAGTTTCAGATAATTTTACATAACATTATACGAACCTTGCTTTTGATACCAGTGGGTGGAGTTTGAATTTTTGCCCTGATGGAAATGCCATTAGATTATTTGGTTCCATTTTTTCATTTGCCTGCTTTCTAGTAACTATGAAATGCTACACTTTTGACTGCCTTTGTAGATATCGATGTTGAATTTCTGCTTTCTGAATATTAAGTTGTGTGCTCTGCTTAAAACTCATAATTCACGGGAGCACAAATGATTAAGGTCAAATTTTTTTCCTGATGGAAGCACGAATTGCAATCAGCTTAAATTGTATTATTCAGTTTTTTCCCCTTTGGAATACACATGGAATAGTTAGTGCGTAATCAGAAAGAAAAAGAAGAACCACTGGTTGATGGAATTTTCTTGCGGTCCATGGCTTCATGCAAATTATGTTTTATGGATGCAGATTGCTGGAAAAATTAATAGAATTATCAGGGAGTCGGGGCTTCGAGAGCTTGGGCAACTAGAGCAGGACCTGGTTTTTGGAGATGCAGGAATGACAGATGTTATCAAATTTTTGACTACAAAAGAGGTAAAACTTGAAGTAAATTTTAATGGATGCATTTCAACTTGTCAATAATATTTATCAAGTAGGAGTCTCACTCTTTTGCAGGATGCAACTCGTGAAAATAAGTTGCGGTTGTTGATGATTCTTGCAGCCATTTATCCTGAGAAGTTTGAGGGTGAAGAAGGTCATAATATAATGAAGGTATTTTTCTTTGTTTCCGTGCTGGTTTTCAATTTCTTGTACTGTTTTGAGGTCAATGAGCAGAGCTTTTGCTTACCTTCCTGGTTTGATATTATTGAGAACATTTTCCATGCATATCACAATTAATTGTTCGAATTTCTTTCAGGTGGTAAGATTACCGCAGGATGACATGAATGCTGTGAATAATATGAGATTGCTTGCGGCGGCATCAGAGACCAAAAAAAGTTCAACTGGTGCTTTCTCCCTGAAGTTTGATATTCATAAGGTGAACACAAATGTTTGTTGAAATGCCACTTCTGATTGACACTTTCAAAGCTTACAGTTTCTGTTCTCCTTCCCAATCAACTGCCAGAAGAAGCGCGCTGCCAGGAAAGACCGCACTGGTGCTGAAGAAACAACATGGCAGTTGTCTCGCTTTTACCCCATGATAGAGGTACATCCGAATTCTTTGTATTTGGTTTTTCATGTATAGGCTGACCTATTGTGCTTTGTTATCTTTGACGTCAAAAATTTCCTTTCAAAAAGCTTTTATTGTTCCCCTTTCATTTTTATATTGCTTTTGCTACATGTAGTTTTGTTACTAATTCCTCCCTCTTCCATTATCAAATTTGCTTCTAAATGGGGAGAAATCATTGTGTAGATTTAGTTTACTGACTCATTCATAGACTAGGCAAATAAAAACAGAACATGTGGTCAAAATCATGCAAGACTCACACTTCATTATATGGGATCATTGAGCTTTTTATCCGTGTGCCTTGTGTCTATGGGTGAGTTTGTGGTTTCCTAAATAGGTAATTTCCGTTGGTGCGAAATGTTTATGTGATTTATCAACAGCATGTGATTTATCAACAGCCTTGATGCCTTAACTTTTGGTTAGATAATATGAAAGGATGGTACTCACCCTAATGCAAATCCTTTTCAGGAACTTATTGATAAACTTAACAAAGGAGAACTCTCCAAGGATGAATATCCATGCATGAATGACCCAAGCCCAACTTTCCATGGGACATCCCAGTCTACACCAATGCATCAAGCTCCAGCACCCCATTCAATGAGATCAAGACGGACTCCTACATGGGCTCGACCACGGAACTCTGATGATGGTTATTCAAGGTATTGCTGTTCTTTCATGCATAGTCAATTGAATATTCTATGATTGTCTGAGAAAATAAACCATGGAATTCAACTCCTGATATTTTCCTCTTTAAACTTAACACATTCTTAATCTTTTGTTATGCTCCTGTGCTGTATCTGTTAAACGAATTCCCTGCTTGTTTATGGTCTCCTGATTGATGTAGGTTGTTGCTCTTATGACCTCAAAATTAACCGTGCCACCGTAGTCTGTTGTGCTTGTATTTGGAGTGTTAGGGAACTTAATAGGCCAAGAGTAGCTTTATTATCCTCGTGGCTTTATTTGTAATGTTGTTTTTTTGCATTTCCCTACAGTGATTCTGTTCTAAGACATGCATCTAGTGATTTCAAAAAGATGGGCCAGCGTATTTTTGTATTCATCGTAGGTGGAGCTACAAGATCTGAGGTAAGAAGATGTTGAATCCCAGATCAATTATTATGGTTGTCTTTATGTTGAATCCCAAATCAATTATTATGGTTGTCTTTTTGGCTTGTTTGGTGTTTCTACTCTAATTAATCTCCAGCTAAGAGTTTGCCACAAGCTTACAAGCAAGTTACAGAGGGAAGTAATTTTGGGTTCTTCGAGTCTGGATGATCCTCCACATTTTATTACGGTAACTAGTTTTCTCTAGAGCCTCCAATGACCCCTATACGTTATTTTTTGAACTGAATGTCTGGCCAAAATAATAATGTCATTGATTTAAAATTGCAGAAGCTGAAACTGCTGACAGCAAATGAACTTTCACTGGACGATCTACAGATATAAATGTGTTGGGATTAGAAGCGGAACACGAGGCTTCTCTAGGTTCTGACTATCCGATTTGTAATTCATCAACACATTCTTTCATTTTATTGTATCCATTTTTTTAATGTAAAATGTCTGCCCCTTGATAGTCGTAGCTGTGTGGTTCATGTTTCATGTTATAGGAAGGCGCCCCTGCTCAAGGCTGTAGCTTCTTGTGTGTTTTGTAATACAAGCCAAAGCTGCAGAGAAACTGACTACGTGTATAAATATTGCTTTACTAAATAAAACTGAAAAAAAAAATCAATCTAATTTTGAAACTGAAAACAATGAGTTCCCGTACTATATATGATAGTGATAAGATGTTATGGCATCCTGGTTTGATCTTTTGGATATTATGTTTTTGGCGCACCATCAGATGTTAGCTGCACCGCGCCAGTTGTGAAGGTTGTTGGGGTTCAGCGGCGACTCATTGGTTCTGCAATTCATGGACACCGAGAACAGAGACATGTTTAGTGGTGGTAAAGACGAAAGGAACCACGCAGCACTGCTTTCAAATTTTATGACTGGGATGAAGATGAAAAAATTCTCTTCTTAAATAGGCCAGTCCAGGGAAGCCGGAACAAGAAGAACGACACTTACGCGGTTTAGAAGCAAGCAAGGTGCGTTTTCTTTTTGGGTTCATATGAGAAGATCCATGGAGTTAGCATACGGCTAATCTTTCAGTAGGAAAAACCTCGACCATTATTACTCTAAAATCTCTTTGGCATTGTTTGAGGATACGAGCACATGTGCCATAATTAGAAAAGTTTTGTTGAGCAGTTACTTGCTGTGCAGCCATTTACGTAACATGGAACTCAGTCTCATGCATAACGAGAACCATCTTTGAAGAATAAATTTCTCAATGTGTTCGCAAATATTATTTTAAATTTAAAATAAAAGTACTGTGTCACGCTGTAATCCGCACCGCATGCTTATGCTGCTCCGATTACGGTACACACTCTTAACTAGGTAATTGTAATGAGGTACTGGTTCGGCTCAAGGCTGAGAGGTTAGGTGAGTTGGAGTCGCCGGAACAGATCACATCGATCTGTGTTGAAAATTTGAATACACACTAGGAGTTCACAGATAATTTTCTTTTAACAGATTATTCCTAATCTTTCAGTTAAAGCAAACTTAACTGGGGAGCTCCTTCATTGTTTTGTGGAGCTCATTTTCCGCTTTTCTCTTCTTAATGTCGCCCACAATTCTCTTGACATAAGTGATGTATCCATCAACATTAAATTTCCGCTTGCAGCCTGCATAGTTCATATAACGTATTTTCCCAAAAATCGGTCGCTCTTTCCAACCCTGAAATCAAAACCAGAAGGGCTAGTTGATGCCACTTATTATGTAAAAGAAAGATTAACCAGAACCATTCCTAGTTTCAATTTTTTATTTATTTATTTACAGAAGAGATGAATACAACTACTGTCGTAAATTTACAGTTCAGTCAACTATGGAAATCACGCATTCATTTCACTCAAAAGTACATCTTTATTTTTATCTATACCAGCTTCTTACTATGATATAGAATGATGTTAGATGGATTTCAGGAAAGAACTTTAGCACTGCATAAAATCAGGAGGTAGCTTATCCCACTAAAATTATTGAAACCAAACCTGATCGTGGATGCCACATATTGACCACATGCAACCAACATATCCACCTGGATCCCTCCCATCTATCTCATACTGCAGGCAGGTTAGTTGAACACATTATGCTCTGGTTTGAAAATTCATGGAAGCACTATGTCATTGTAGTAAAATTACCTTGTCATTTAGATATATGGATATCGCAAGGGCTTCTTCAGGCCCTCTTGTCCACTCAAGAATCTTTTTCGCCCAATACATACTGCACAAAGTTTTCTAGTTTCTAAGAACATCAAATGACAGCAACCAAACCAATACAAACAGCTAGCCAATATTGATGCCAACAGTCAATACTCTCAAATTAAAAGCACCACCACTTAACATGCTTGCAGATATATAAAATGACACTGAATACCATTGATATGAATGTATGTTCAAAAGATTTCACATTGGCTTCTTCATACAATCATGCTTTTGCATTTCTCCGTCAATGTAACGTCAGTTGCTTAATTTCTTTGCATTGGTTCACCTGGCTCTATTATATTCATTCATATTAGACATCCAACTTTTCCTGATTTTCATTGACTTACTATCAGGCCAGAAAAAATAAATATGAGAATAACAATCAGGAAGTTACTAGCCACACATTCTCAGAAAAAAAGAAAAGTTACTTGCCGCATGAAACCATGCATCTTCCCATGGCAAACCATCTCCAGCTGAGAAGCATTCCAAAGCTGCAAATTGATATAAGATGATATTAGCAATGCATAAGCAAAAGAAAACTATGAAAATAATCTTTGGCAGGTCCTCATAGAATAGTATTTATGGACAAAACATAGGCTTACAGGATCAGCTGTCTGTGCCTTCTCTAATTGCTCTTTCCTATAAATGCAGTTGTCATTTGAAATTTCAGAAAGTCTGGCATGCGACAGAAACTTTTGCAGTATAAATAACCAAATGAAAACAATTGCACTCACGAGTAAATATGTTCTCGCTTGTCAGAAGCATGGTCAGCCAAGGTCTTACGTGCCCACTCCCATGCCCCATGTATGGAATCATAATTGGGCTGGTAAAAGCAAAAGTTGTCCGCAAGTTCTCTACGCACAATCAACTCCTCCAAAAATGCATCGGCTGACTTCAGAGTAACAGGTACATGCACATATTTTAAGCTATACATTAGTTGTATGTAAGAACCACAGAGAAAAAGCAATTGATGAAACGATCAACATGTGATAGATTGTTAATTACGGGGGCTTAGGAAAAATTAACATGTAAAATGACAAGCCGAAGGACTAAGTAATTGTAATTATCCATGCTTCACTTGAAAATAAAATTTGAACCAAGATTCTAGGATTTGACACTGCAAACCTGAGGGCTAAGATTCCTCACTTTACGTGCCTCCAAGGCACACCGCTGTGCAGAAATCTGCCCAAAATGAAGATATGGAGACAGACCGGAGAGCCCTTTAGGTTTTAGTGGGTTATTCCTATCTGTAGAATAATTCTTCAACCTTTGCGTCAAGAATCCATCTTTACTTCCCATCAACACTTCCATTGCTGCATCTTCTCCTGGCTCACACCATTTGATTTCAGGAACTTCTGCCCCTTTCCTACACATACGAAATCACGAATCAACACTACAATCCAATGAAGCTCAACGCAGCTTTACTCAAACACATTAATGTCTAACCTCAAAACATTGTCAATGAGATCATTCCAATCAATTGACTGCTTTGTAGCTGCAACCCACTTGTTCTTCGGCAGTTGTAACATTGGGAAATCAATGAGGTACTCAGGTAGCAATTTATTTATCTTACCCCTTAAAGTCCTAGCACTGTATTCCAACTTCTCTGACGCCACCCAAATAGGTACAACATTATGAGCATCAACTTCATGTATGGTCACTGAATCACTTACTCTCTTACAAATTTCATCTTGGCATGTACGAAATTGTCTAAGAGGTGAAAAATCAGTAACTAAAAGTGAAGCCCCACAGTCTTTTAAGAATGCTGGTATAGTCTCTTCAGCTTCTCCCTACACACCAAACCCCAGAAAAGCCAATAAATTTCACATGATAATGGTTTGTTTATAGCTAAGCGGGTGCAATGCAAAGTACCAAGCACATTTCGTCAAAGTTTGAGTCTTTTTTCTTTTTTGATTATTGAAGTTTGAATATTTTCATCGCCATATATAAGAGCACCCCAAAAAAGAACACAAATTACCACAAGCAGCACAGAAAAAACCAAACGGGTTTCATTCAACATTCTTATAAAACTGACCAGGAACAAGAAAAATGGGATCTGAAGTGTCTCTTCAATATGACTTTGAAGCTGACACAAACCCCTTAACATAAACCCTAATTGTCTTGCTTTGGCCCCCAAGAACTGATCAAACAAATTGAATGCCACAGCTACAGGCACATTGCTCCTGTTAGCCTGATCAACGGCATGGATCAAAGCCCAGTTGTCTTGAAGTCGTTGATCTCTAAACATCCAGTAAACAACAGGACCACCGCCCACTTGCCCTCTGGATCCTTCTTTGATGACCCGGATCCGTCCCGGTTGGACGATGGTGTTTTGGGTTGGCGGGGAAGATAGAGAGGCCATAGTAGAGAATAAGAGGGCAGCAGAGTTATAGTGCTTGGTAACGTGCGCAATGGATGCAGAATAGCGGAGGATTACGTGAGCCAGAGTGCGTAGATTTAAGGAGAGGGAAAATCGGGAACTGTGGAGAAGAGAGAAAAATGGAGCGAAGTGGAAACAGTTAAAGTTGTGGTTTCGAAATGATAGACGTGGAGACTCTTTTTGTTTGACACGTGTTGGTTTAGTTGTGGGCCCATAAACTTTCCCGGCTGCTCCTCTTCCCGGGACAGTAAAATTGGGTTAAACAACGAAAACCGAAACTAAAATATCCAAAACTAAAATCTTTTCTCCCACTGAAACGCTATTCCTACGCCTTCCACACATCCCTGAAAAAAGCAAAAAAGCAAAAAAGCATGGAGGAGGTACTTATACCTGTTGGCCAACGACTCTTTTATCTACAGGTGTCTCTTGCTTCCCTCTTCAAAAACAAGAACAAGAAGCCTGCAAACCTCAAAGCCTTGTGCCCTAGCTTCTTTGTGGTTTACTAAGAAGAACAAGAGGCGGTTGTCCTTTGATTGTCCTTGCTCGTCAATTGATTGTCTTAGCCGTGCCCAAACCTCTCAATTCAGGTGATTATTGTCCTTGCTCATCAATTATTGCTTTACCTTTTCAATTGGCTTGCTTACCGTTCTCAAAATGGTTTTTTCTCTTTAATTATGATCTGTTTGATGATTTTTTTTATTAGACTTTACCTTTTAAACTTTCTATTGTTGGTAGCCATTCTCTGCGAATTTGAGTGTTGGTTTTGGTGATTTTTGGTTTGATTCGAAGCCTGTATTGGTGAAATCTCATTTTTGTAGAGTGATTTGAAGCCTGTGCGAACATGTAGATAATTCTTCAATTCCTTGCATTTTCATCTCCTAATGAAAAAAACTAAGATAACAGTTTTGTTTTCAATTCCTACTTGGATGATGGATGATCTATAATGATACATCAAAGTACAAGAACTAGAAAGGATTCAAAAAGAAGAACAAATTATGAAAATTGATATTTCTAAGTTGCATCCGATTTCGAAAATATGAAGTTAGAAATTGTGCAAACTATGGGTTTTAATTTTAATTTACTCAGTTGATGTATTGTTTAGGCT
This sequence comes from Populus trichocarpa, assembly GCF_000002775.5. Taxonomy (NCBI): domain Eukaryota; kingdom Viridiplantae; phylum Streptophyta; class Magnoliopsida; order Malpighiales; family Salicaceae; genus Populus; species Populus trichocarpa. The sequence continues at coordinate 9,493,399 of NC_037285.2, read as the reverse complement.
AATGCATTTTTAATTAACTATGTCGAGATTTCTTGGTTATTTTAAACATACCTTGTAAAATTAATTCACACATGATGCAACAATATTACTTCATTAATTTTAAATTTAGTTATATAATTAATAACATTTTATATCATATAAAAATTAATTAAATTATAGTTGTATGATATCAAATATATTAAAATATAAATAAGTTGTTAAAATAACGTGTTGTTAAAATAGCATCTTCCATTGGAGTATGCATAAGAAAAGAAAATATATTTACTGTCTTATTAACAATTTGGTTTTTCTAAATGGCCACTTCCATTGGCGATGCTCTCACTCATTCAATATTTTCATGTGATATTTTACCTATTAAAAACAAGTTGTTAATTTTGTTATGGTTGGTGTTATATTATTCTTATTGGAATAAATTTTGATTTCAGAGCATTTCATGTTTCGTCGCGCTCACATACACATATATATAATAAAAAATATTAATTCAATATACATAATTCCAATTCAAATATAAAGATAAATTAAATTCAAATTATACAATACAAATACAATGTTAAGCATCTAAACATAATTTCAAAATTTAAAACATTAATAAATAGTCAAAAGTAAAACTAAAGAGAACTTTAACTTAAAATAATCCAACACAAAGAAAATGCTAAAATATTGAGAAATTAAAAGGGTTTTTATATGCAAAAGAAGTATAAATCAAACATCATCTCTATCATTAACATATAAATAAGGATCTTGATTTTGTAGTGGTATGGAGGGAAAGTCATCAACTAAATATTATTATAGATTGTCATTTTCACTATCAAAATGGATCTATTCATTCTCTAAAGTAGACAAATATACCTTAATAAATAAACAACTATCAATGTTTTTATAACAAAAATTATAATAATCTACCAAGAGGAATGGAATCTTGTAAAGTCTAGATCAATAAACATCTAATGGTCAGTCAAACATATATAATAATAACTGCCAGAATATCAAGTATATATTTATAGATACAAAAATTTTGAATGGTCTATCTAGTGTTATTATCCCCAGCCAGAGCCATCATCCATGTATTGGTCTAGAAGGATTTAACTTCATGCATTTTGAGGACCAAATGGTAAGTTTTTTTTTAATATATATAAATAAATCCTTGAGTGATGAAGAACAAAAGTTGATCATCCGGAAAATAACAAACAAAGAAAACCTAAAATATCTTGGCTAGAATATGGATGAGAAATCCTAAATGACTTGAGATCATGAGCAAGATGAAATATATTTCACTTTGTTCCATTTTTTAAAATGATAAAAGTATGCGGGTCATTTCAGACAAAATAGAACAAAATTAACAACCTAAATAAATAAACATAATTAAAATTATAAGAAATATTAAAAAAACCATTAAAGCTATTCATTGGCACCTAAATCAGGTATACAATTCTAAAAACAAGAACAAATATTCTTGTTTTTAGAATTTAAAGCTCATTCACTTATTTATTGCAATATCTTATTAAAAATCACAAATTTTATTATCAGAGGGTCTTTAAATATTAAATCCCACTAAAAAAACTGTTTTACAAGTGTCGGGTCTTCTATTATCAATTATCAATTATCAATTTTATAAATTCTGAATAAAAGAATATTAATGTGAATATATGATCACTCTTTATTAAAACACTACAAAAATCTTCATTCACTTATTTATTGCAATATCTTATTAAAAATCACTAATTTTATTATCAGAGGGTCTTTAAATATTAAATCCCACTAAAAAAACTGTTTTACAAGTGTCGGGTCTTCTATTATCAATTATCAATTTTATAAATTCTGAATAAAAGAATATTAATGTGAATATATGATAAAAGAATATTAATGTGAATATATGATCACTCTTTATTAAAACACTACAAAAATCTTCATTCCTGATCATATTGGATTTAGAAACAGACCATCAATAGTTTTGATGTGTTCACAAGCTCAACTATTAGCTTCTGGATTTCTATCCTCTCATAGCAGCAGTCCTAGCACATCCCAAATGGTACACCGACTGTAGGAGTAGACATGTCCTTTTAGTGATCACAAGGGTGTAGGTGATGTAGATGATTCATATTTCATTTTATGCGAAAAGGGTTAGCAAGTGGAATAAGGATGCCGAGCCATACGGTCAGCCGTGGGTTCTTATTGATATTTGTATTAATACCGAAGGTTAGTAAATACCGAAGCAAGTCATTCTTGACTCCCTTCAGGAAACCAACCATTCTCTAAATGGCCAAAATCTATCACTTCACCAGAATCAGGAACATCAAATAATTCATCAGAGGCATCATTCAGGCTCATTAAACTTCTGTGCCCTGAATTTGTTTTTTTCTGCCTTGTCTTCCTCTAAATCAGAATTCAGTTCGAACTTCTGTTGGCTTTTATCTTCTAGTTTAATATCCTCCATTTCAGCCTGGGAAAACATTTTTTTTTCCTGCAGTCTGCAAAAGAGAAGTCAGATGGATAGTTGCCGGCTTTGGCTCGGGACAGCCCCCTTAGTGCTGCGAAATGCATCAATAGAGATAGTGATTTAATAAAATGTACCATAGATGCAGTTCCCCAAGGAAAAGTAGAGATATGGAATAATGAAATGCAAAACTCTTTTAGTTTTATCTATAATTATAATAGATTAGGGTTTGGTGATGTGTAAAAAAGCATTTTGTCTCTGTAATCTTATAATCTTTCAATTTTGTCCCTGTAGTCTTGTAACATTCCATTTTAATCTTTCATTTATAATGTAGTATATCATTGACCTAACTTTTTTCTAGGTCGATTTCTGGATCTAGTCTAACAACCATGCTAGGAATATAGATTAAATAAACTAGACTAAATAAATGTGTACCCAATTGGTGTCCAAAATCATGTGGCAATAGCTTACTCTTTATTAAAAAAAACTAAAAGAGGACGGCGTATTACTGTGTAAAACATTATTCACCCTCCCATAAAATGTTATTCATAGTAGTGTTCATTGACCAACCTTTCTTCCTTGGTCCCTTGATTTTTTATTTTGATTTATCTCAGTCATCCAAACTTTAATTTCTTTCAATTTGGACTTGAAAAGTTTGTTTCTTTCTGTCCTAGATTTTTCATTCTTTTTGGATTGTCTTTTATCACATTCCCCGGGTGTTTAAGAATTTTTTAGTATTGGATGACATGTTATTTTTACTTTGAGATTTTTGAATTATTATAAAAAACAAAATTAGTAAACAAGGATCAAAATTGACATTTGATAATAAATGATAGCCTTTTTCCTTGTTGACTGTTATAAGATGCGTAAATCTACAATTTAGTCTCAATATTTTTTTAAAAAATTGATCCCTTGTGATTTTGAAATATTTATTTTGATCTTAAAATTTATTTATTTTACGTTTCAGTCATCGAAACTTAAAAAGAAGAACAAAAAATCATGATAAACTAAAAGAGTGTTTGAGTGATTGGATTTCAATCACCAATAAATTTGATTTTGGTGTCTAAAGATTTGTATTAGAGAGAAGAGTGGAATTTAATGGAGGTGGTTTCTCCTAATAATATATTTTTTTTGTTATTTTTCAATTTATTTATATTAATTTTATTATTTAATATTTGATGTATTGAAAATTAATATCTGTGTTTTTTTTCCTTTTCATTTCAAGTAATTTTTTTTGCATGTATTTTTTGTTGTGAGATAACCTAGTTTAACTTATCTTTTTCTTCTTGGTTTTTTTTTCCAGTTTCCCTTTTAGTATTGAGTTTTTTATATTTTCAGTGAGCACAAGTCTTTTTTTTTCCAACCTTTCTTCATTTTTTTTCACTATTATTGTTATATTTTTTTTAATTAAAATTATCAATTAGGCAAGTGACTTGGGTATAAATTTTTTTATAATTAGCATTTTTTTCATGTCGAAATGTTTTTATCCACAGCGTGCCAGAATGCAAGTACTCGGACTGACAAGCCCATATGACTCTTGTGTATGGACCTGGTTCCAAAAAAGTTTTTTCTTTTAAACTCATTTCGGGATAAAACAAAGTTTATCCAATGGGATAGAAAGGCCAACACTAATGAAAACCAAAGAAAGTCAATCTTATTTTTGGTGACTGGTAATGCTGCTGCTGCTGCTATTTTACTGTGAATGTGCATGAGCCTTAATTTGGCCATCCGTGCGTTGATGCAACAATTAAAAGGGAGTTGAAGAATTAAGTTTGAGTATTTACATGCATGATCTGATCTGACAATGCTTTGAACATTGGATTGTTCTTTAACTGGTTTACAAGTTGATTGTAGATGATGATCTGCACTCGCATAAAGCTTGGTATGTACTAATACAAGTATTATGTTACACATTAACCAGAGACTCAGGATATTTTAAGCTTGTTTTCCGGCATATATATAATCTATTTTTTCAAATATATAACATTTTGGATGCAAGCTCGAGTGCTACAAATTTATGGCGTTATAGTATCGGGTTTTCTATTCTATTTTTATAAAAGAGAGTTTTAAACCGAGACATCGAGAGAGGAAATGACGCCTGAATGTTAACTGACCCACCGCGGCAATACATCTTGCAAATGACCGGAAAAGAACAAAATACTGGGCATGGCCGACATTGTCTTTGGGTGGCGATTAGGATTCATATGTTAGAGGTGGTTTGCCATGTGGACTGAGGCTGCTTTCAAGAACAAGTTAATAAATGTTGGAAAGTTAAGACGTCAGTCAGGTCAGGAACTCTCGCGAGAAAACAAATGCATCTGATACCTACAAAGAAGTAAAAGTGAGGCTACCTTCATATTTACCCCTACAATCATTCTCTGTAAATGATCTCCTCTGGTTTATCAAGGAATAGAAGGATTACTTTTTCCACAAGCAACATGTTGGCAATCAACCTCGTATAATGACATGGTGAATCACTCTGCCATTAATGCATGTCTCTCTTCAGACAAAGGAGATCGGGCGTTGAAAGGGATTGTTTCAACGAGGGAGTTGAAAGGAAGGGGCTGCGGGCCTAGAGCTTCGTGTCAAATTGGATTTCTCAGTTTTTTTTGTCCTCTAATTAAACTATAGGAATATTTTTCCATCATATTATCTGAGGAATGATCACTAATCAATCAAGAACTGGAAAGTGAGACTGAAAATCAACAACTTCGTGCTTGTTGTTGCTGGTGCATGAACATGCTTGAGAGCCTCCAAGATTTCAACTTTGAAAGCAAAAAATAAAAATGAAAAGTTACTCTCTCCCGTAATCATGCATAAAACAAAACCATAGTCAATCAGTAACGATTAGTTATTGCTCTGGCTAACAACCTTTGAAAAGATAGAAACTGTTTCTGTGCCTCCCTCCTATGGATGCCTTGTTTGGAGCTTCAAAACCATGTTAGGACATGATGCCTTTCCTTGTCCCAAGAGAATTTGACCTAATGATGCACATTTTGTCCTTAAATTCCAGGTCACGGAACTAGTTTAAAACCATATATTTTATAAGATATTTCCAATTATAATGAAACCAAAAGTATATATTAAACCTTTCTTCTTTTCTTTTTGTTTTTTTTCACTTTTCCTTTTCATTCACAACTGCTATCATCATGTTCATGACCCCCAAAACCTTGTCCTTTGCTTCTTTTTTTTTTTTTTTCCTTGCCCCTTTCCCTCTACGATAGTTAAGCCAGTACTGTCAATTAAGAAATGAGAACTAAGAACAAATGTTTATCTTATAATTTTTTCTCTTATAAGATGTGTTTCTTAATTCTTAATTCTTATACATGTATAATAAGATAATTTATCTTTGCCTAGTTAAAATTTTGGAATTGGATCCTTTCATGTCTTTTGGAGCATGATTTAGAATTCCGGACTATGATTTAAAAATAATAATAAATAATCCAAAAAAAATATATTATCTGACCATCTACTAAATAACTGCAGCCAATATCTTTCGTTTTAAGCAATTAATTCAGTCGGACTTTAAAATACATCCCGTCGGACCTTGTCAACTTGCTTTGATAAATCAAGATTTGGTTTCCCATGTCACCTGACTCGTATTTGTTTATTTTATTTTGTCTTGCCTTTTCACCAAACTAAAACTTTTGATATTGTAATAACAATTATTTTTTAAACTGATTTTTAATTAATAATATTTTGAAATAATCTTTTTAATATCAACTCATCAAGGTAATTTAAAAACAATTTTTTTTAATTTTTTTAAAATACAAAAACAAAAGACTCTAGGAATTCCCGGCGATAATATAAATAAAAGTAATGATTATACTCAGAAAGAATAACAAGAAAATCAAAGCATAATTGACTGCTCAGAAAGCGGAAAAAGAAGAGTGATGTGGACGTTTAAGTTGCCTAATGAAATAATGTTGGTAGGGGAGGGGTTAGATTTGTCCCACAAGACCAACCAGATGAAGCCCACATTTTCAACTAAAACCCAGTAGACACATCATAAGCCCCACTTTTCTTTTGATTTGTTATGGACCGTTACTCGCTAGCCAATCAGCTTAGAAATCAGATTAATAATAATAATAATAAAATACTGCAGAGTTACATGAAATAAGTGGAGGAGATGGCAGCAATGATTCCTTTCGGTGTTTCAGAAAGCTATGTTTCAACTGAAACTATATAAATATATATATATATATATATATATATAGATGCTACTTTAGTTAATTGGAAGAGATTTTTAAAAAAGAAAGAAAGAAAGAAAAGGACGAAGATGATGACCAACCCACCCAGATTGTGCCATGGGTACTGTCGCAGGGGATCCCAGCTGCTTTCCATGTCGGGTTCCTCCACGTGCCAAGCACGTGGCGAATCACCAAATCCAATCTCTATCTGCTGATGACCAATGACCGTAATTGGTGTTAAGCTTAATGGAGGTCGTGATATCATTACACAGAAGATCTGCTTGATTAGGCAACTTAACCTTGAAGATTTCTTGTGCAGTAGACACGACACGACACGATGATGAGACTCTTTAATATAATTAATTAATTAATTAATATATATAAATCATGTTAGTTGGGTTAAGACACCTTTATGAACTCATTATTCATTATAGAAAAAGAAAAACCTCTCCTTTTAGCCAGGGGGACCTCTTACTCATGAGATTTACTTTAGATTTATGAGATTTAATTATTCTTTAATTTTCAAATATATTGTTTTGTTTCTTTTTTAATCGATTCTCTCCTTGCAAAAGTATTTTTTAAAAAAATATTATTTCTTTATTTCATATTAATTTTTTAATTTACGTTTTAAAAACACTTTTGAAAAAATTTGAAATTTTTTTATTTTTTTATTTGCTTCAAATTAATATTTTTTTATTGTTTTTAAATCATTTTGGTGCGCTGATGTCAAAAATAATTTTTTAAAAATAAAAAAAAATATTATTTTGATACATTTCTGAATGAAAAACATTTTAAAAAACAACTATAACCACACTCCATGCGTGCTCTACTATTTTAAATTTTTAATTCTTAAAGTACCCCTCTCTCTCATGTGCTTTTACTGTTTGGAATTTAAGGTTACTGAAGATCTTTTTTATAGGTAATAATAAATGATGTATTTTGTTTCTTGAAATTTAAATTTATGATGATCACGTTATTGATATCATTGCCTTCCTTTTTTTTAATTAACAAATGAAAGATTACTAAGATCAATATACTGTGTGTTTAATTTAGATATATGTTGCTGTTTATTTAATTAATTTTAATTTACATCGTATTTTCTAACCTCGTTAACTAACACTAGCAGTAGCCTTTCAAAATAAAATAAAAATTCAAAATCATTACAGTTTTGCTATTTAACACCCTTTATGACTCCTTTTTTCTCCAATTTACCCTTATAACTAAAACCATTTTATTAACTGGAATTAAAATCCATGGTCCTACACCCTTGGCTCATGTTAGCAACCGCCCACCGCCTCTGCTAAAAACAGTGCCGTCAGCAACCACCTCTCAGTGCTCTCACCTCTACCTGTGGCTCACGTTAGCAACCACCCTTCTTCTATGCTAAATAGCGCCATCCCTCTCCAAGTCTCAACTCAGACGATTCATATCTACACTCCTCACTCATCTTCACACCCTCGCATTTTATTCCATCTTCACACCCTCCTTCTCCCCGCCTGCCTTAGCATCAATCTCCATTGTAACTTTTCTCCTTCAACAGCTCCTCTCTTTAGTATTTTACTATTCTATCAAGAACCGCGCGCAGGTGTAAGGCATAATAACAATTCTCTAAACTAGGCACTGCATTCAACCTCTCACTTCTTGAAATCTAATTCGACACAAACTCCTCTATAAACCCATTTAACTTTCCACTCTCCTTCAGATACCTCATCTCTTACATTATCTTTATCTTTCTTCACCGGTAACTTTAAAACACACCCTAAATCATCCCAATTTCACCATAATTTTCAACTATTTTCCTTTATCTTACTGGTTTTTGTGGCAAATGTTGATGGTGGTAGTTTTTTTGAGTTTGTCGATGGTGGAATTAGATGATGGTGGTGGTTTTGTAGGGTTGCTAGGTCGTGTCTGCGATTTTACTGCTTATTTTATGTGGAGGCTGATTTTTTTTTTTTTATTGATGTTAGTGTCCGGATCAGTTTGCGCGCATCTTGACTAATTTCATGAATTCTGAAGTTAACGATCATATAAGATTCCAATAACCCTGAGATTTGTGAGACTCGAACTGATTATTTTTAGAGAACAAACCTAAAGCTTGACTAATAAAGATTGATTTTGATGGGCAAAAAGCGAGTGATAGTGGTTATGGGTTGAGTGCGAAAAACTATTTTTTAAAATATAGTAGTGGTATTTAGTTGTTTTTTTTAATTTGAAAATATATTAAAAATATATTTTTTATTTTTTAAAAATTATTTTTACATTAATATATTAAAATGATGTAAAAACACTAAAAAATTATTAATTTAAAACAAAAAATAAAAAAATTAATTTTTTTAAAAAAATTTTAAAATACAAAAATTAACATACTTCAAAATAGCTTTAAAAATTCTTTGAGTGATTGTTCTTTTCATGGTTTTTGGTTGCTTAATTCACCATATTTAAGTGGATTTTGGTGTTCTTCTACGTTCTCATTGTTTAAGGAGGAGAGGGAGATAGATTTGGTTGGAAGTAAAATATAATTTCTTTAAATATGGTAGCTAAGAGTCCAAATACCTCTACTACATTAATTGCATGATGTTTCTAGAAATGATTTGATAAGCATTTTACTGATTGTGATTTAAATTTCATCATAATTTCACTTCAATAAAAAGAAAATTACTCTTATCCTCTCAAATTCAAATATAATTTTATTTTTTGGTAGTTTTAGAAATTAGACTTATATTAAATTTAAATTTTAATGAAAAGATAAAATACTATTTTTTTTATTTTTAAAAAATTTATTTTTTACCTCAAAACAATCTAAAAACATCAAGAAAAAAAACTTAATTATCTTGATTTTGATATTGACATTTTAAGGTGATATATTTATAGATTTTTTTGGTAGAGAGATAAATTATGTGGCGTGGTGTGTGCGTGCTGGGTTAGTTCGGCTATGAGAAAGAAATGACTGGTGCTGGGTTAGTTCCCAAAGTTTTATGACGAGTCTGAGAACTTTTGGGTTGTCGTCGAGAAATTGCGTTCTGACTATGAATTCGACCATGGATGCTAAGCACCTTTCACATGGGGAATCATCAATGTCTAGAACCCTAATTCGGCGAAGTCTGGAAAGGTTAGACAGGGAAATGGCTAGCTTGAACCATATGCTGCTTAATTGCAGATTTTTCCGTTACTGTGTAGAACAATAGCTTGGTAGGAAGGGGAAAAAAAGGTACCGAATCATTTTTGTTCATTCCATCATGATTTGCTTAATTAATTCCATATTTTTCTTTGCATCCCTTCATAAAATAACAATGTATCATGCCGCTATATTGAACAAATATAATAAGGTTGTTTTTTAAAAGAAATATTTGAAAGTATAATAATGATTGTTTTTTTTAATGTTTTTAGCTCAAAAAAACATTAAATTAATTTTTTAAGAAATATTTCTAAGATCCAAAAAATATATATAAAAAAATTTAATTTTCTTAGAATATTTGGGACGTAATTCCAAACGGCCAAAATCTCACTTAAACTCTTTTTTTTATTATTTATTTAAGATTGGTTGTTTTATCATATATATGAATTGTTGGCGACTTCCATTAAAGCCTTCTTTTGTACCATAGATTACGTATCGTCTAAGAACCCGATTGACAATTGCAGGTAATGTTGTTTATGAACTTCAGCAGTGAAAGTGTTGATTCTATTCGAGTGGATAGAGTAAATTAATTTTTAATTTGGTGGCGGATCCCAGATTGATTTTCTTAAGAAGATGCCTAAATTATGTGGAATCAAAGGAGAAAGGAGAGATGATTATTGTGGCCGTCGGAGATAAAAAGAAAGAAGCAACAAGAAAAGAAAGTAGAGGAGATTGCTCTTTCATCATTAATTCAATTATAATGACAATCTTGTAATCTTATTTAATTTTTTTGTTGATTAATTTTTCAATTATAATGACAATCTTGTAATCTTATTTAATTTTTTTGTTGATTAATTTTTCGTGTGTGTATATTTAGTGAAGTGCTATAAATATTATAAATTATGATATGTAAGGTATAAATTTTGAAAAAAAGAAGAAGTAAAATTGCATTTCATCCTTGAAAAGAATCAGAATAATTGTTCTTTTTACTAATTAACCAATGTATTTACTTAATATAAGCATTTAATCAATTAATAATTTATAAATTTTGATTTTTTCACATTGTATTGTCATTTTATGATTAAATAATTATGAGTTTGAATCTTATCATCTTTATTTTATTTAATAAAAATTATATATATAATATATATATATATATATATATATATATATATCTTAAATTTAAAGAGCTCACATTTAAAAGATATGTTCCGGAAAATTATATAAATAATATATTTTCACCTCCTAACAATTTAAGAATAATGTAAACCTGATCTTGAGAGGTGTAGTTCAACCAGTCAGATTCTAAGTTTGTTCTCTAAAAATCATCAGTTCGAGTATCATAAACTTCGGAACCACTAGAGACTTACATGGTCGTTAATTTCAGGCAGTCGATATGTGCGGAAACTAATCCGAACACCAATGTTAATAATAATAAAAAATAAATAAAGAATAATTTGAACTCACGAGTAGTTCTTCTGGCTACATATCAGGTTTGTTTCGTAGCAACAACAGATACCGGCGATTGCACCGCCACATTCATAGAGCATGATCGATTTTATTTTTCTCTATCCTTTTTCCTTGAGGTTGCTAACTGAAGAAGCCAGCCAGCCAGCCAGCCAGCCTGCTACTCTTTCTTTCCTTCTTTCAAGAGTGACGTCACTGGAAAAGGGATGGACCGTCATGTGTACGGACATGAACAAATATGATCACGTCCTATGAAATCAAGATTCAACAGTAGCTGACCTGGCAACTCTTGAAAATAATATTTCTAGTCCAGACGTGTCCCCTTCCCCTCCAGTCGGCTCCCTCACTCGCTCATTTGCCGTGTCTTGCGCGCTTTACCATACATTCAAGATTTCTTTTGCCAGCCAACGCAGCATATATATATATATATATATATATATATATATATATATATATATATATATATATATATATATATATTAAAGAAATCCTCATGAATATGCAATGAAAGTAAAATATTTATTTTATTATTTTTATTGTTATTATTTTAAATAATTTTCTTAAATGAACTATTTTTTTATGTTTTATACAATCATGTAAAAATTATCAAGATATGATTTTTTTTTTAACTTGCTTTTTTGTTCTTATTTAAAACTATACTTTTGATGAAGAAAGCATGTTTACTTTTAAAAGAAAAGGAAACTTCTTCCAAATTTTTTTTCAAACATTTAAATCATCAAAACTTTTATAAATATTTAATTTAATTGATAAAATAATTAAATAAAAATAGATTTTGAATATAATCCCGCGGTATCACACAAGGGAAAAAAAACTAGTTTCGATTATTTTAACTCGACCTGAACATATCCTGTTTACTTACCGTTATGCTGTTTTTTTTACCTTCATTCTTCACCAGCCTCAGACCCCTCACACGGTGGCTTTGATACGAAGACCAATGCCGACACGTCACAGATTATGCCTACTCACTTGTTGGAAATCAAAACAAAGTTTTATTTATTTATTTATTTGCAGGGGATGGGATCTTAAAGGCATGGATGCTTGGGACTGTGATTAAATCGTGTTTTTAGAAGTTTTTATTTTTTTAAAATTAATTATTTTAGTATTTTTAAATGATTTTGATATCAAAATTAAATTTTAAAAAATTAAAAAATATTTTAAAAATAATAAATAAGCTCTAAATTTTTAAATAAAAAACGTCTGATGCATTGAGCAATGTGTCACTACTTTTTATGAAAAGAAAAAAAAAAAAAAAAAAAGAGGACTAAGGAAGCGTTTTTATGATTTTGCGACGGGATATTCCATCGTCCGGGTGGAAGAAAAATAAAAGTAAACATGGTACATGTTTTAATCACGGTCACAGGTCAACTACCAATGACAGCTTGGGGACACGCATTATTAATTTATTATACAGTTCACCTTCGGCACAACAAGCGATTTAAAGCAGGAGTGGTGGGCCCATTGTACGGCCTTGTGAATTATATAAAAGTCCATGATTGTGACACGTGCCTCGGTTTCCCAACCCTGATTAACTTATTATATGAATGGTGGTACTCTAAATCATTTTCATTCTAGCACTTTATACTTGCTTTTCACGGTAACCAATGCAGTCTTGATAAATAACTGAATCAATATTCAATAAACCCTCTGAATTAAATTAATGGGCAGAGATAAAGAGGTATGTGATAAAATAATTTAAATTTAATTATTTTTTATATTAACACATCAAAATAATATAAAAACATAATTAAATTTTTATTTTTCATAAAACACTATTTAAAATTTGAAATTCAATGCTAAACTGCTCCTATTATATATTGAAAAGATAGATAGTGTCTCATGAATGCATGCATGCATGGTAAACAATACGTTATAGTTATTTTATTTTAATTGAATGGTTAGATTACAGAATACAAGAAGCTTTTTTATTTCTTCAGCCACATATGGTGCTGTGATGAATTATTACTTTTAAGCTTGTCTTGGAACAAGGTGGGATCATAATTTAAGTGACATTCATTATTAGCGTTGATATATAGTTCCTGCACTCTCGTAAGTTCAAGCTTCTTTAAATTCTTCACTCAAATCAACTGTTCCCATCCCTTGCCGTGAACATGTTTGGTTGCTGCGAAATCGAAAGTATCTCTTCTTTTTCTGTCGAGATAATGTATGCCATGTTGACTCTTGAGCCAATCTTTTCTCCAGGAAAAAAGAAAGAGAAATATATAGAAATAGAAATGATTGCAAAAGCACTACTATCATTTTCTTCTACTCTGTCCTTCGACATATGAAACAATCTGTGAAGATCGATCAAGATGAAGGACCCAAAGGGTCAACTGGGAATTTTTTGAAATGAGATAAATATTTAATGGGAGGTTAATTTGGTGACTGATGAACCGAGGGAAAGAAAATCAATCGCATATAAATTTGTCCATACGAACAGACATGATTTTATGCAATCCTAGCTATAAGTAATGCTCGTGCGATAGGTGGATATATACAAGTTATGAGTTAGGACCACAAAATTCAAACGAGTTGCAACTTGCAAGACATAATTATATATATGATGTAAACAAACCAGCCAAATTAGGGTTCGTGAAAGAACAGAAAGAGAGAACACTTTCTCGCAGCATTATTCTAAGATAAACTTGTCAGTTATGCAGGACAGAAATAGCATACCATGTGGAAGAACAGTGAAATGAAAGCAGAACCGTATCTTTCTTTCCAAAAGGAAGGTATTTTCTATGTTAACTTTGTGGTTGAAAAAAGAAGAGAAAGGAGTGGTCCGCGAAGCATCATGATGGGTGTAAGATGAAGTTTAATCTAGAACTGTAGTTCAGGTTAATTTGACGACGAATAAACAAATATATTTGTGAAAATTAAATATTTATGAAACATTATTTTGAAAAGGAAAAGAAGACCTTTCTCAAGAACCCAAATGATATATATATATCTTTATATATGTGAAACAAATTAATTGGAGATAAAAAGGCTCTGAGATTATTGTGCATCTCCAAACCCTAATCTAACTACCATCACTACTGAGCATGCGATAGTCGTCCTTATTATAATTCGATTTCTTGACATTTCACCGAAAAGTAGAGGCGATAAGATAAATATAGGCAACATCATGACAGGTGCAATGTAGTGCAAATCTCGTGTATCTTCTTCTAAATTTTACCTTCTCAACTTCTCCTATTAAACCTTCATTAGCTACATCAGGCTCATTACAAACTATTAAACCTTCAAATCAATTAATTACCCTGGTTCTCACAATGCACATATATCGAGACTTGATTTCTTAAAAAAAATAATATTATTTCAGTTCTATTTAAGTTCCCTTTGTAACTTCTGATTATATATCAAAGAAAAAAAAAGAATATTGACCAAATTAATTTAGGTAAACCAGACTCATTAATTATCAATGAAACCCATTTTAAAACCTTGGTGTTCTTAATTTCTCCACGAAGAAAAGAGGGCACTGCACAATATATAATTGTAAAATCGTGCACATGTATAGTAAAATGTGAAAATCACCATGCACATACAAGCATATATATAGAAGACAACGAAAATTTCTCTTTGTGCAAAGTGAGCGGGGCGACAGAAAAGATTGAAGAAAATAAACCCTAATTAATGTCGAAACAAAAATAAGGGTAAAGGAAAAGGAAATGGGTAACATTGGAAGAGGGACAGATTCTTGTATAAAGAAAGGGTGTCGTCCTGTACTAATCATTAATATATTTCTTTTTTCCCTTTAACCTAAAATGAGTGGAGTTCAGCATACCATACCAATGGCAAAAAGTTCAAGATCAGGAGAGCTAATTAGCTGGTGAGCAGTCAGCATTGGTATGCCTTGCCGACAAGAATTTCTGTCTCTCCACTCAACGAGTAATTAGAAGACTCCAGAGTGGTAAAATAATACCATACTCAATCCACTCTACTTTTATACTCTCTTCGTTCACTCACCAGAAAGTGAAAATCGATCACACTTGATTTTTCACCTTTTTACTGTAAGTTTGCGGAGTTGGGTGGGTGAATCTGAAATCCATCAAGAGAGTTTGAAGTATAGGAGGGATAGTATGATGAGAGAATATGTTGACATAAGTGGATAGTTTTCCTTGAAAAAGCAACACATTAGCTGCCATGAAAAGTAATTGCTAGGGTAGTAAACATTATAGCATGGAAGACCGCTAGCTTTACTTGTAGTAAAAATGCTTGAAGCACTACTCTTGGTAATTCAATGTCTTTGTTTCGTTCCTCTTATTTTTGGCTCAAACTTTCAAATCCCCCAGCTCCTAGTTTCTCCTGATGAGTAATAAATTCTGAAATCATGCCTTCGAATCCATTCAAGCCGAGCAGTTATCGTGGGAAGTTTAACGCCCCTGTGCCCATGCTAGCTAGTACTGTGTCAGAATGATGGGGTAAAAGTTCACATTTTATCTCGTTAATTTAGCATGAAACTTAAATATGAAACTTTAAACCATGCCTAGAAAAAAAGGACGACGACGACATGAATCTGTGAACGAGTGGAGAGATTTTACGATCAACCATTTAAGATTTTTGTGGGCTCACCGCAAGATTCGTTGGAAAAATTAGTTATGGCATACTCAATTGATGTGTTTGAAGCTAAATTAAAATTGAAGGTCCAGTTATATTCGAGGTGAAGAATTTGTCAAAAATATTTTTTATTATATAACATATAGAATATTAACATTAATATGAGAAATTGATCTTGAAAAATCTTAATTTACTTGGCAAAATACTCAATTAATCTAAACTGAAAGCGGCCATATACTATATTGGAAGATTATAAACATTTTTAGTAGTTTATATATATAGTGGTGTCTTGAAAAATAAATAGGAGTGGTCGCTCCGATTTTCAAACATAGAAATTATTTGCTCTTTTTACCTTATTTATTTTCTTTTACTCTCCCTATCCTAGCTTTAACTTGTATTTCTGTAAAGAGAAAGTTTGAGAGTGTTTTCTAAGCCATAGGCATTGATTGGAAATGCATCCTTAATTTCAAAAGATATTGATGTTAGAATTTTGGAAGGTTTCATGCACTAAGATCGTTTACACTAGTTGATGGTCAATTTCGCCTTGAAGGACAGAGAACACAGTCATTGACAATAATCTTTTTATGCTTTGTTTTGATTTGAAATTCTACTAGAAAGCACTTTATATTCATAGTTCTATATTTTGTACTTATCTCTAGTCTAATTTATTTATAAATTTATACATTACTCTTTTGATTACATGTTTATTGTTCATAATAAACAATCTCTCTCTCTCTCTCTCTCTCTCTCTCTCTCTCTACACGCGCGTGCGCGCGCGCACACACAAAACTATCAATTTTTTTTTTAATTGTGAAACAGAATAATAAGCACTGCTTAAGAGAATGTTGATTGGGCCAACACTACTTCGATATAAAATTTTTCACCATCACCTTTTATAGTACATTCAGAGAAACCTGAGAAATTCAGTGGTGTGAACTTCAAAAGATGGTAATAAAATATGTTATTTTATCTCATCATCTTGAACTAGAAAAAACTCTTGATAGAAAATATGCTAAAGTTGTCTGACAAATAATCTAATTTTACCATAATAGAAGTTGTTGATGAATGGAAGCAAAATCATTTCATATAGAGGAATTACATCTTGAATAGGATGGACAATTCAGTTTATGATATCTATAGTTCCATCGATTGTCCTAAAACACTATGAAGATTCTTGGATTAAAAGTCTAATGATAAAGATGCTAGCTTGAAAACAATTCAAAGTCGATAAATCTTTTATCTTCAAAATGATTGATTCAATGAAAATGATGAGCCAAATCCAAGAGATTCAGCTCATCCTTTATGATATTCATGCTGAGATGATGGTTTTAAGTGAATCTTTTCAAGTGGCTGCTGTTATTAAGAAATTGTCAGCCATTTGAAAAGACTTTAACAACTACTTTAGATATAAGAAAAAAAAAGATGAAAATTGAAGATCTTATTTTGAGATTAGGGATGTGAAAGGATAATAAGTTGTCCAAGGGATAGCTAGCTCCTCTTTAATTGCCCCTACAGAAAATGTAGTTGGATAATTGGCAAAGTCTCATAAAAAAAAACACAACCAAAACAAAAGGCTTGTTGTAAATGGCAAAGGCATTGCCAATAATTTCAATGATAAATTCTTTATCTATAACAAGGTTGGATAGTAAGCTAAAGATTAGAGAAATTTGTTTCAATAAGGCAACTCAAGAAAGGAAGGGCACCTCGGGCTAATGTTATTGAAATAGAGAACCTTTCAAATGACATGTTGAAGATGAGCTTATCTAGGGTTTATCTCTAAGGTCAACCTAGTAAATAATCCTAAGCAGTGGTGATTGTTACTGATACAACAAAACATGTATATGTCGAGAAAATAATGTTATTCACTTACCAAAAAGCAGATGATGAATATTTGTATATGAAGAGTTCTTTAACTTTAAAATTACTAAGCTTTACGAAGGTCACATGGAAGATAACTTTCAAAAAACAATTTACCTTCAATAATATATTACATGTTGCTGATATTAAAAACTTAGTGTTTGACTTGTTATTAAGCAAAAATATGTTCAAAATGGTTTGTGAGTGTAATAAATTTATCATCATAAAAAATAGAATATCTATAAAGTAAAAGGTATTTATATGATGTCCTTTTTTAAAATGAATGTTATTCTATTATGAAAAAAAATTAAAAATAAGATTATCGTTTCTTATTTACTTGGGTTTTGTGATATATGGTATGGCATACTAGAACATATGAATTATAATTCCATGCAAAGATTAATTAATTTTGAATCATTACCAACTATAGGTTTTTTTTAGAAGAAATCATAAGTTTTGTCTTTATAAAGAGAGTTTGAGAAAGTTTTTTAGCCTGTATGACTTGATTGAAAGTGTATCCTTTCAAATGATATTGAAATTCTAAAAGGATAAGACTTTATATTAATTGAAGTGCATTTCAACCTTAAAAATAAAAAATAAAGTCCTTGACAACAACTATATATATTTTTTTCACTCTGTTTTGATCTGAAATTTTGCAAGTACTTGTACAAAGTTTATATATATAGCATGCGGGAAAACTAAACACTTCTAACAGGATTCATGTTCACTCCTCAAACTATCAATAAGATTCTCAACTTCCATTCCCAAGCAGACGCAGACGCAGACGCAGACACAAAATGTGGAGTCTTTGACAGAACCGAGGTTCCCATCATTCCTCCGATATCAAGCAGTGATGTTTCGATGCCTTCCATGTGAATAATTATGATTGGTAAAGGACATAGTATCCAGAACAAACAAAACAGGTTAACCCTTTTCTATTAGCAGCCATAAAAGCATCACATGTACATAGTGTTTATATTCAGGAACATACACACGGAGGGAAAGAAGAAGAAGAAGAAACAACAATTCAAAACCAATCAGCATGTAATTCCTTAGCACATCATTGGTGAACTGCATAATGAAACTAAGGATGATTGAATCCACTGCGTCCCGTTAAACTATATTTTTCCAACTTGATCAGCTATAGATAAGGAACCAATAAAATTGGTTTGAATTTGTTGCAGAACCACTCTCCAGCATCTTTTGCAGTGCTTCATGCCGACAGTCTTCGTTTTGGGTCCTATAAACACCTTTCACGCAATTATGGGGAACATTGCCCAATTACCCTGCATGAACGTCACAAGCTTTGGAATGTTTAAAAGAGAAGTTACCCGAAAGATGATTTGATGGGAAAAACCCTGATGTCTCTCTTTCTCCCTCCATGACAACCAAAGTTTGGAAAAAGACTTCCACTTCTTTCATGGTGGGGCTCCACCTTCCCAAAGACACAAAAACCAGGAGATATAGATTGAGATAAAAAAAAGAAAACAGTTGCAAGTGCTTCTCCAGCTAGAAAGGTGTTCTTTCAGGTCCTTCCGAGGTTGTTGACCCACGTAGAGGTACTTGGCTTGCCATTCACCGAACCAGCTTGTTTAAGCAACCTCTGGTTACAAATTGACATTTCACTTCCAAAAATTTCAAGTCAAGTCCTTGGATCCTTCTGGCAGAATTCCACCTTTAATCATTGTCCATGGCATTGTACTAACATCCAACAATCTTACGGTGGTTTCTCCAGTCCAACAATATCTTTGTCGAACGCTTCTGCCACCACAAAGATTAATTTAGCACAATATCTCAGTTTTCTTCAGTTCAATTAATAATGATTATCACTCAGATCAAAGTTCCTGACAAATGGAAAATCATTATGTTCCCAGAGTAGATTGTTGCACTCACATATACCAGGCAATAGATTAGTATAGTGATTAAAGTTACATCATTAAAGAAGACTTATTAATTGTAGAAACAAAATATTAAAAGAGGAAAGGAGCAGATCCCGCCTAGGAATCCCCAGGTTATGAACTCAGGGCAGAGAATGATACTGCAAACTTTGTGATTCAGCATTTAGGCAAGCAGCTCGAGTAGATTTGATAAAGATACTTCTAAGCATGACATGTGAAGGAGCTCCTATAGGCAGGAACTTTACCTAATTTTGGAACATAACCAGGAAAATATGTGGCAAGGTTCAACAGAAGAATCTATTTTCATTGTGGGAAATAAAACTAGAATCCCATCCTAAGAAACCTATTTGGGCACATAAAGGAGCACAAAAAACATGAAAAGTTTTCAAGCAGACCCCTTCTAATCATTACACCATACATGCAAAACATGAAACTCAATTAGGGAAAATATGATCATATAAGGCAGTGAATCATGCTTGTTGCTCAAGGAATTATAAGATCATCAGGCAAGAACAGAGGGATCTACATCGCAATGAATAGGAGAACAGGCACTAAACTCCACAGTCTCGTTAACTTCAAAAGTTTAGCAGGACTTTTGGTTGAATTTAAGAACGGTGACAAACTTTTATGATTGAAAGCAAGTCATCCTTGGAAATGGAGAACTTCAACAATCATGACATAATGGTGAAGAATATAATAACCATAATGGCTACCAGAGTTTCATAACGACTATCTAAATAAAGTCATGAACATCATGCTCAGAAAATCAACTGCTGAACAACCCAGATATACTTCACCCAAGCTTAAATGAGAGTATTTAACATGTTAGGTTCAGAGAATTCGTAGCAATTGCTATTGTATAAACTCAATCTTAGAAAGTACGGAGAATACTTGAAGAACAAAATTGTACAAGTGTTCCCGTTCTGAAAAATCTGTTAAAAAGAAATTGCTATCTTTACAAACAAGATTCTTTCTTTCTTCTTTTTTTTTCCCGCAAACTCAGAACCTCCAAAATTCATCCTAGAATGAAAGATGAGAACTTGCTCAATTTATGAGCTATGCATTACTGGGCATACAGAAACAGAATCCCTATTAATTCCTCTCTTCCTCCAATCTGACTGCCCAAAAATCTTCTAAAGAGTAAGTAAAGAAATACAAAAGGATATAAGAAGTGGGAAGAATTCAAATAAATCCTACAAATTTAAATTCAAAAGTAGTGGAAAAAAATGTTACACTGAGGATGTATCAACAAGAACCTCGTTTAGCACATCATCCTCACCATTTGCCAATGCAAAGAGATCTGCATCCTTATCTTCATCGCTCAAAACCTCCCGCCTATCAAGCTTTGAGTGAGCTGCAATAAATATCAACTTTTGCACCTTGTCCATGCCTTCCCTTGAGTGCCCATGGGCACACACCCATCTCAGCAAAGACCAATTGCATTTGAACCCGCATGAAGTGGCATGAAGAAAAATAAGCCTAACTGCAACTTTCCCTAGTGACTTGAACTCAGTAAGATAAGTCTCCCAGACAAGCCTACTACTCTGGGGATTTACTATCCTCATCTTTCCTGTAATGGGATCCCTCTCCTTCATCTGGACAGCCCTTGCATACACAGGATCAAGCCCTTCTGTTCTCCATTTCATGAGTTCCATCAGTGCAATATGAGCCTCCTCCCTTGAAACAAGCCTGGTTATAAGCTTGTCTACATCCTTTTCCTGCTCCGGGGTCAAGCACTTGAAAGGAGGAAGGTATTTGCCACTGTTGTCCCTCAGCAAATAAAGTGGATCTAGTATGTAAGCCGCAGCCCAAGCAGGATGATAATTCTTCTTGAATCGTCTTTCGATCACTTTCTCCACTGCTCCTTCAGCAATGTGGAACTTTGAACACCAATCCTTCACTTTTGCTCTAAGTTCATCCCATAGCGGCAGACATTGCCCTACTAATGGCCTCTCTATCTCAATCTCTTGAGCCATTTCCTTGATCAACTTAACTAGCGAATGCACCGCATCCAAATCATTCCAAAACCCCACATCTCTAATCATCTCAGCAACTTCTCTTGAAGTAGGATCCTCCATGGATACTATCTTATACGATTCATCTTGCAAGACCAACTGCAATGCTTGAGCTGAGCTCATTATATCCTCTAGCATTGTATACACAGGTCCAAAATCCATCTTCTCATACCCCCGCAAGGGCACTCTCAACAATCCTGCATTCCCGTACTCTTGCAATTGATATTTGTGGAAACTATTTCGAATTGGTGTCTTATTATTGATAAAACTTGCAAGCTTGAAGCAATTCTCACTAACAGTCCTGAACAGTGGAAGCTCCTTACTAAAATCCTTAATCAAACTAGTGAACCCTTGTAACTGACAAGAAAGATTGACCATCCAATGGTTCTGGTTCTCTAAATTCCTCAATGCCTTAGCCTTAAACCTGTCTGCAACTATCCCTACACACTGTTGCACAAGACTCCCGCAGATGCCTGTTATAGTCTCCCAAAAAACCTCCTCTGCATATTTGGAAGGCACTGAACCACTAACAAACACAGCTCTCCTATACAAACCAGTTCCATTAGGCAAATTCACTGTCAAATTAACCAAATTTACATCACCAAAACCCCCATTACTCTTCACCTTCCACCCGTCTGACGCAATCTGAAAAAACATAGCATCTCTAATCCTCGCTTCAGACTCAGCCCTAGCTTCCTCGTACTTAACATTCAATCTCCCACCAACAAAATCCCTTCTTGAAACCACAGGCAACCCAACTTGATTCAGAAAAGCCCTGAACTTTGGATGCTCTAAACTAGTAAACGACACAGACCCACAAGACTCGTAAACCCAATCAGCTAAATAATCAAACGCGCAGTCAATCTGGGTCTTACTCAGAGCTTGTCCTGGCAAAGTTTTAGGACTCTTTAACTTTTTTACACTATCTTCCAACATAGCTAAAGCACCTAAATCATCTTTGCCACCAGACAACATCAAATGTGGTTGTTGTGGCAACATAGCTATCTCATCTGAGAATCGTGATGGATCGACGATAGCAAGAGGACTCACTTGGTACGTACTACCCACAGCTGTCACTGGATACGTTGATGATGCAACGCCACCAGAACCAGAAATTCCTGAACTAGAAACGACAGGTCGCTTCCTATTACTACTAGTATGCACTACTGTAGCGCCACCGCCACCGCAAGAAGGAGAAGGCAATAAGGCAGTGTTGGGTGAGATTGAAGAAATGGGTTTCGGTAGAGAGTTAAAATTAGGACAAGTACCACGTTTCAGATGCTCAGAGGCAGTTCTGGAGGGATTGGAAGCGGAGAAAACGGCGTCGCAAAATGAACACCGTAGCTTCACAGCTTTAGGAAGGCCAGTGTCGGTGTTGTGGACCAGCATAGGCTCTAAATGAGCCCAATACCACGCGCCTTTTCCTTTTATTGCTTTGGTCCTTACCATCACCAAACCTTCATATCTCTTGTGAGCTGCCTTTGCTGTTAGCTCTTCTGCCATGGCTGTATCTACTTGTTGTTGTGGTGGTGGTGGTGGTGTAGTTGCTGTGTTAGTTGTTGTTGCCATTTTATGTGCAATATTATATTTATAGTAGTGGAACAAAAAAATGGTCAAAGTTTGAAACTTTTGCGGCGTTTCAAGACTGACATTCAGCTTGGGAAGGCTGCCGGCGGTAGTTGCTGCCGGATTTTCGTTTTCCGGCGGGTGTCCATGTCAAGAAGTTTTGGTCTTTTTTCTTGTTGTTTTCAGTATGGGGTGTGGCTTAGTTTGGTCTTTCTTTAAAGGGTCTGTTTTCTTAGAGAGAGAGAGAGAGGTGATGGGGTAAGAAGAGAGAAATAAGGGAGGCATGAAAGACTGGGAGAGGAGTTTCAATGGTGGAACATGGAGCGTGGAATAACGCGCGGGTATATTTGCGAGTAGGGGGGAACAGGAGAGAGCCATGCTGATGGGAACCGAGCCTTTACAATTGAAGAAACACACTAACGCCACGGTCCGACGTACGAAAACACTACTGACATTGGCTGTCACTTTCTGTTGATTGGGGAGTGAAGTGCACGCTCATTGAAAACAAAGGTTCTAGTTTTGGCATCCTTTTCATGTTTCTTGCCTCTTCTTTTTCATTTTTTTCTCCCTTTTCTTTTTTGGATTGTGGGTCTGGTAGGGAAGGAGTCTTCTTGTCTGTTTCTCCCTTTTTCTTCTCTTTAAAAAAAAAAGCTTTAAGTTTTATTTTTATTTTTATTTTATTTTTTCATGGAGAGTATCATGTAATTTGGGTATTTCCTTTTGTGACTTCTTGTTCATGTGGTTTTTTTCCAGAATGTGGACGGAAGAAGGCAGCCTAGGAATTTAATGAATTCCACCAGTTTCTTAGGGGGGGCAGTGTTGACCAAGACAACCATGGAGCTTTCTCCCTTTCTTTATTTATGTCTTATTACTATGAGTTTTATAATATAGTATTACATATATAAGGGTTTATATATATATATATATAAAGTAGGTAGCAGCATGCACGGTAAAATAGAGCAACGAGTTTTTAAAATATTTTTTATTAAAAAAATATAAAAATTAAAATGGTTAATTTACAAGTCATATAACTAATAGTCTAATATGTGTCCCACTTCCCACCCCATGAAACAGTAAATCAATTTATTTTGTTAACCTATAGTTCATGGACTACGCACTAATCTATGGTTCAGAAGCAAAACGAAGAAAAAGAGCTTTCATAGAACAAGAATTACAACGACAAACAATATGACTGCCTCGTAAGGATTTTAATCCACCATGAAATTATACAATATGCTCCACCTTCTAATCCAAATGCATTAGATTTATAGCGTCTGGGTTTAAGGTTTAGAATTTTACAGATTTATTATATTTTTCAAGGAAGGAAAGACTCTCTTTTTCTATCAACCAGAAGGAGGCAGCTATTGAAGTACTCTTGAATGAGGTTAGTGCACAGTATTAATGTCTAATGCCTGTCAATATTGCCAATTAGTCAATGAACCATATGTCACAACTGCCACCCACTTTCCAATCCTAGGCATCAAGAGCGCTTGGCCCATGATTTGTTATTGGCGTGAAAATTTGAAGTATAGTACGATACATCAGAGAGCTTGGATGAAAGTTCAGATTAGGATCACAGTGCAGTGACTTGCTACCTAAAAGTTCTCTATGCATGCTCGTTAAGAGGAAAAAAAATTGAATACAAGGCCATATGGGCTGGCCTCTGCCTCCCTGTTCTAACTCATTTTGGATATTCGAAGACCTTTTAAGGAGCTAGGGATGATGATTGAATTTGAAGATGGGAAATTATACATCTGGCCTGTCATTTTCTCTACTTTAATGCCTGCTGGATTTTAGCTTTCCTTTCTCTAAGCATTTCCAAAAGGTGTTCGTCCCTTACTGCTCAACGTCTTCCCCGCTCAAGTAACATCTCCATACCTTTTCCCCCCCTCCAAAGTACGTAATTTTGATGTGTCTGATACCTGATCTCACCTCTAAGGGCCGGCATTATTGAGCTAGGAGCGAATTTCCACACGCAAGTGACCATCCAATTATTCAGTTCATCTCTCGTTTGATTGTTTTCAAAACCTTAATTTGTCTTGGTTTAGAAGAAGAAGAAGAAGAAGAAGAAGAAAACTATATTCGAGACTAAATTAATAACTTAATACAGGGTAGGTTCTGCTAGCTACTACACAATTCCAATATGGGACTAACTTGATATCATGGAGTAGCTAGCTACGTATAAGAGAAAGGGTAAAAATAGCAAAAAAACACTAGTTCAACAAGAGAGAATATGCATACATAGCAAGTGTATGGAGACATAGCTGAAATGGCTTCCAACAAGACCTAACTCTTCATGCCCCCCCTCCCACACCAACCAGGAACTTTCGGTGCTACTACAATATCAATATGGAACATTCATGAGCGTGTATTTTCACCATATAAAAAGGTAACCAACTTGGTGACGGCATCCCACAAACAGCTCCAGCAAGGTGGCTTTTTAAGACATAAAGGAAAAACAACTCTCGAAAAAAAAAAAAGCAATGTGAGATTACAGAGGGATTCTATGCATTTGTGCGGGAGAAAGGATTGAGAACTTGGTTCTATTCAGCAATGGATGGTATCAGTCAGGTTAGGTTTGAATTTTATCTTAAAAATATATATTTATTAGTTCCAAGAGATTGAATATATTTTTAAACTTGTACATTACATCGAACTAAAATTTTTAAGCAAAAAACTAGACTTATAAAAATATATTTTGGTAAGATTTCAAGTCAATTAAAATTTGAAAACATATTTACTTAAATTGATCTATATTGTTGTTACTGTTTTAGCAGATTTGTCGATATAGTGTTTTTTCTTGGCTATTTTTTGCTCAATTAGTATAGACCTTTAATTGATTAATTTTGAAAAGCAAAAAAAGATTAAATTAAGCTTATTTATGCTCTAAACTTGTGCACGGGCTTAGGCTACAAGAGTTTATAATAATTACAAGGATTTGTTGAAGAATTAAAGTCCATATTTTGCAAAGATTATAAGTTGATGTGGTATAATCTAAAGAAATCTTTCTCTTGGGTTTTTTTTTTTTATTTTGCAAGTATTCCTAACACACACTACAAGATTTAACAGTTTTACCGACGGAATTTATTCGTCGGTGTAAGACACATATTCCATCGGTAATTATATTACCGACGGAATCACAGATGGAAATGATTCGTCGGTGAATCGTTCGTCGGTAATGTTTTGTCCGTCGGTAAATCCGTTGGTAATATAATCACCAACGGATTTACTGACGAAACAGACACATCGGTAATAATTTTTTTATTACCAACGGAATTACCGAGGGATATACCGACGGAAATTCCATCGGAAATTATATAAAAAAATTAAAAAATTTTTCATTTTATAAAATTATAAAATAATTAAATTAACATAAATCAACACTGTATATTATATACTCAAAATGCTTGGAAAAAAAAATAAGAAAATCAACTCAAACAAATTTCAACAGATAAATAAAATGAAAAAAATAAATTCAACTAAAAAACTTCATATGAAAAAAATGAAGTTGCAATTGCTAAAAATTTAAAAATCCTATAAATAAATCAACTAAAAATTGGTCTCATATGAAAAAAAAATATCACAACAAAATTTATACAATTATTAAGAACAAAAACAATTAAAAATAGAATAAAAAAAATATGGTGAAAAAAATCATGAAAAAAGAAGTAAAAAGAAAAATATTACCTTAATGTAGTTGCAAGTGAAACTAAGGAGAGATAAAAAATTTCGTAAAGCATATTAATTAAAAAAAACTTAGAGGATAAAAGAAGAAAGAAGAAGAAGAAGAAGACATACACGAGCATGGAGGAAAAGAGAAGAAGATGAGGAGAGAAAAGAAGAGAAAGAAATAGATATTGATGTTTTTTACATATAGTGAAGAAGAAGAAGAAGTAGTAGAAGAAGAAGAAGAAGTAGAAGTAGAAGAGAAATTATAAGAAATGAGTCTGTCTCTTGTGAAATAAGGGGATCTAGACTTTTTATTGAATATTAATATTTTTTAATTATTCCGTCGGTAATTTCATCGGTAATATTTAATTTAAATTTTCAATTTTGGAAAAAGTTTTCAGAAACCGCCAAAAATTACTGATGATTTTTCAATCCGTCGGTGATTCCGTCTGTAATATTTAAATGAAAATTTTGAAATTAATTGAATTTTTTCAGAAAACCGCCAAATAACATCGACGACTTTTCAATCCGTCGGTGATTTTGTCCGTAAAGAACAACAATTAACAGTGCAATTGGAAAGTGAACAGTTCTGGAGCTCTCTAGAAAATACCGACAGAAATTTCCGTCGGTGATTCCCTTTGTAATTGACATGATGAACAATGTTCACAGTTTACCGACGGATTTACCAACGGAATAAATTTCCGTCGGTAATTATGTTGGTAAAAATGACACATCATTATTTTTTTTGCTTTGTTTTAATATTTTTTTCCACGGTAATTCCCTCGGTATATACCGAGGGAATATTTTCGTCGGTAAAATCCCTCGGAAATTTACCGATGGAAATATTCCCTCGGCATTTCCGTTTGTATTTATCGATTTTCTGGTAGTGACATCAAGAATACTAAAAGGAGGCAATATAAGGAATAAAATTCTAGCAATCAAAACAAAGTTTCCTTGTTGAATTCCTACACTAAAAGTTTCAGTCAAAACACCAATCGAGAGAGCTTGGAGATTTCGGATATATGAAGGAATACTAACATTAAGACTTTGTTTTTATTATCCTATTTTATTTATTTGATGTTGAACAATTATTTTTAATTTGAGTTTATTTTAGTTCATTAGACATTGTTTAAGTGTTTATTTCATTATTGGACTTGTGTTAGTTAATTCTTAGTTTGGGTTCATTGGCTTACAACTCAAAAGAGATCTATTCGGATTATTTAGAGGAGACTCTATAATGTTTTTGAAGCTGAAAATTTTAGCATCTTGATGATAATAAACGTGAATTTTTTTCCTTTTCATTGTTTATGGTAAAGCATCCTTCTTTATAAAGACAAAGATTGTAAACATGATTTATCAAAGATTAATTAGTTTTTTTATGTCATTAGAAGGAAACCAATACCTTAAAGGAAATATGAGCTTCCTAGATGATACCCAATAAAAAAAAACAATAAGGTATAAAGGAAATAACAAAACATTTCATTTGCAAAGTTTCACCCTCCTTTATAAGAACCGGAAAAGCAAAAAGGAAAATGGGCCGATCAAGCCTTATTACATTTTGAATCACTTATTATTTTCAAAAATCAGAACAACTATATATATATATATATATATATATATATATTAAAAAGAAAAACGACCAGGAATTAGTATATCACGATAAATTGTAATCATTAATTTTTCATTCTAAAAAAAAACAATGAATTAGTTATTAAAGAAAATACGGTTTTTTCACAAGGATTCATTAGTCATTCTCAGATTAATAGGAGATAAATCAATCTTTTAATATTTTTAAAACATAATAAAATTATTATATTACCTTTTAAAAAATTAAACATGCATTAAAGAGTATTTTTATATTTTCACTTTTTAAAACACAATCAAATAACTAAATTACCTTTAAAAATAAAACTTTCTATATTCAAGTCCAATGAATTTTTTATATTTTCATCTTGGTTTTTTGTTATAATCATGTTGAATGAGAAACAATTTAGTAATTTTATAAATATAAATATTATTTTAAAAAAAGTGGTTGATGTGTGCATTGCACACGTCAATGCATAGGTGATGGTCGCGCCATTCGAGCATCGCATAAGAAGACCTTTGGTATCCAAACGGTGGCTTCCAAAGCAGCATTTAAATCATCGCATCGGCCTCTCCATCCCTAGGTGTCACAAGCGGCTTACCGATCTTTGGAACTAGCGGCCTTTTCCCCCCTCTTTTTTTATCTTCTTCTTGATTTTTGCACTTGACCCTCTAAATTTTTAAACCATCTCTTTATTTTGTTTTTCCTTTAGATTTGATCCATGTTCTTTCGATTATTATTTGTTTTATTTAAAATAATTTATAAAATTAGTTTTTTTTCAATTTCACCCTCCAAATTTTTTTTTATCTATCATTTGATTCTTATTCTTCTTATTGCTATTTGTTTTATTTGAGATAATTTTTAAAATTAAATTTTTTTTCCGTACAATTTCATCCTCCTTCAATTTCTTTCCTATCAGATTTGATCTTCATTCTTTTAATTACTATTTTTTTTTACTTTGATAAATTTCTAAAATTGATATTTTCTTTTCTAGTTTTATCCTTCAGTATTAAATTAGTTAATACTTGATCTTCTTGAATGAGTTAATGTCTAGGATTTTTGGGTTGCGAGTTTGAGAGATTAACCAAGATTTAGGAGATTCACTTGGTTTATTTGATTTTTTTTTCTTTTTTTAAGCCCATGATTTTTCTAGTTTCATCCTTCAGCATTTATTTAATTGGATACCGGGCTCTGTTATTTTTTTTCTATAAGATTTTTCATTGATTTTAAAAATAACCCTAGTTATCTGAAGTCTTTTTATTTATCATTTTTTTTTGTTAAAATTAGCTTTTTTTGGTTAAAGAGATTTTGTTTTTAAATTAAATTAAATGAATTGATTAAATACAAGTATGAGATACTCACTTCATGATATTTTATTTGATTTTCTATTTAGGTTGCTGCTTTGATGGCATGTGACACCTCTTTAATTGTCATCATGTAGCCTTTCACAGTGTTGTTAAAACTATTTCAATAAGCTTTTTTTAGTAGTAGGACGGTGTCCATGAAAGAACAACAATGATTCTTCAATAAAGGTTTTTTTTTTCTCATTCTAAATATAATATTAACAGCTCATTTTTTATAGTTAATTACTGTTATTTTTTTATTTGTTTTATTTATTATCAATATTTTTTTTAATAATATTATAAAATTAATTAAGTTTATTGAACTAATAATCAAAGATTTATATCTCATATTTTTCTTACTTCATTCAAAAAAATATTAGTATTCTCCTCATATTTTTTTTATATTAAAAACATTTTACACGACTCGCGATATAACAAAAGTAATCTATCTAATATGTATATTATATATCTACCACATGATTATTGCTGGACCCACTCTGGTCAAATTGACATTTGGCTTGGTTCTACTTCCACCTGGAGATCACTTAAAATTAACTTGATTGGACAGCCAATGGCCTTGATTCCGCTAACCGCTGTTTTGCTCTTCTTTTCCTTTTTTCTTTCTCCATCTGATAAATCGCCGATTGGGCCATTCAGCATCTCCAATGTTTAGGGCTCACAGTAGGCCTCGAAAAAGTAAGTCTTATGAACCTCAACTTGCAACTTACAATGGTAGGACGGCCCATGTACACAATGGGCTTCTCTAAGCCCAGAACGTGACCTTTCAATTTTCAAGGCTTCCTCGTGCAAGATTTGTCTTTCCGGTTGGCCCAGGTAATAACTAATAGCTGGGTGGGTTTATTCCTGAAAGAAAATATCGTGAATTCATCCATTCAAATTAAATAGCATCCTTAAAAAAAAATAAAAAATAAAGGAGAGTTTGAGAATGCTTTCATTGGCTAATGGATTAACTTTTTTGTTTTCGATAGGAAGCACTGTGCCACAGCTGGAAGCCCCTCACAGTGAATGGCACACTTGTCCTCAACAAAACAAAAAGAATGCGCCCACCGTGGGGCTCGAACCCACGACCACAAGGTTAAGAGCCTTGCGCTCTACCAACTGAGCTAGACGGGCTTGTTGTCTTGTTTTCATATTTGGTTTTATATCATTTATAAACTAAGAGAACTGCAACGTACGTTTTGATTCCGATGGAGTCACTCCAGGCTACATATGCCGGTATTAAAAGAAAAATATTTCATTTATCTTTGTTTGTCATTGTAATGGTAAAATAATAATTTTTTTCTAAAAAAAAATCTTATATTAATATATTTTTAAAGGTAAAATAGTATTTTTTTTCATTTCTTATATGAAAATTATTCAAAAGTTTTATTGTCTTTTTATTATATTGATGCATAGTCAAATGATATTAATATCTTTAAAAGTAAAAAATCATTTCATTAAGATTAAGGGTCTTTTGAGACAGTTTACCTTTTGATATACAATAAAATTACAAATTTAACCTTAGAATTAAAAACATTAAGCCATTGATATATATAGGGTTATTAATGTTTTTTTCAATTCTGGTTTTTTTTTTTTTTTTTTTTTTTTTGTGATGGTTGGCTTGCTTATGGTGATAACATAATTTGCAATTTAATTATTTAAATTTAAATTGAAAAAGTTGATGGCGTGTGGGAGAAGCCGCACCTTTTGAGCTGTGCGTGCAGCACCTCACAACAGTTAAAAATATGATTCTATCAAATTATTTTGTTTTCTGCCATGTTTTTTTTATAGATGTTGCGTATCATTTAAAAATAACATGTTTATCGCCGGTGACTCTTTCTCTTTTTTTTTTCTCTCCCAAAAATAAATTTGTCCATCATTGTTGTTGGTGTTTCAAAATCCATCCTATTAGTTTTGATTTTTCATTTTAATTCTTTTTTTTTTTGTTAAAATTTTATTTGTTTTTAATTTAATCATTCAACTCTAATTTGTATATATAATGTTTTTTATTTAGTCATTCTACTTTTGATTTTTTTTTTATTCTTTTGTTAAAAAAATTATAGTTTTTAATTTTATCATTCCAATCAAGTTTTTTATTTTTTATTTCAATAATAATAATATCTATTTTAGTTTGGTCTTTCTTTTTTTTTAATTTTTTATTTGTTTTTTGTTTGTCCTTTTATCAAAGTTTTTATGATTTTTAGTTTTATCCTACAATCAAGTTTATAGTTTTTTATAATAATAATAATAATAATAATGATAGTAGTAACTATTAAACCAATAATAATACTAATAATATTGCTAATAGTGATAATAATTGTAGTAATAATAATAGTTTTTCATGACAATAACAGCTACAATGATAGTAATAATTATGATAATAATAATGGTGGTGATGATAATAGTTTATTAAGATAGTAAATGGTAGTAGTAGTGATAATAATGATAATAGTGATAATAATAGTAATAGTAATAATTTATTATGATGGTTATAATGGTAATAATATCCATAATTATGATGACAATAGTGATAATAATGATAATGATAATGATAATGAGAACAACAACAACAACAATAGTATTAATGTCATTAATAGTAATAGTAATAATAATTATAGTAGTAGTAGTAGTAGTAATGATAGCAATAATAATAATTATAATAATATTTATAGTAGTAATGATAATAGTGGCTATAATAACATTAATAATAATAATAGTAATGATAATAGTGACGATAATGGATAGTAATAATAATAATAAGGCTAACAACAACAACAACAACAACAACAATAATAGTATTAAGAGTAATAATAATAACAATAGTAATAGTAATAGTGTCATAATAATAATAATGTCAGCCTTCTTTTTTTTTCATTTCTATAAAGTTAGCATGACTTGCAAGTTTGTCAGGGTAATCCAGATTGTCCTGATTTACGAGTTTGTTAGGTTGTTTTTTTTTCATTTTTTAATTGAACTTTACTTTTTTTGTAATATCCCACATCGGCGGGTGAGGATTTAGTAGCTGGTTTTGTTAGTAGTGCTGGTTGCTGACTTGTTAGACGCGTTTTGAGGTCATGCATGATCACCAAGAACAAATCTGTGATGGCAATAAGGCCCAAAACGGACAATATCTAGCAGGTTGGGTCGGGCTGTGACATTTTTGTCCATTAATTTTTTTTTATACTGTAAAAAAATAGTTTCAGAGAAAAATCATGTTATTAGAATTTATAGAGTTCATGAACATTTTCACAAGTTTGGTTGGTTGACTTGGTTAACAAGTCTAACAAGTTATTTTTTTATTTTTTAGTTATTTTTCAACATCTTAGTATGGGATTGGTCTTCAATCTAACGATTTTTTTTTTTGTTATTATATAGTTAAATAAAAGATAGTTTCAAAAAAAAAATTATAATCCCACTAGAGTCTATGACCTGGTCTACATGTCTAACATGCTAACCCAGGTTAGCTGGTTCACAAGTTTGATGATTTTACTCACTGGATAAATATGTTTTTTTTCCTTTATTTTTTTTTAATTTTTTCTCAATCTTGTCCTTCAATATTAAACTGGTTGAAAAATAAACTGCAAGATTTATTTTTATTTGTTTTCTCGTTGTCTCAAATAAATATCTATTTTTAGATTGAAGCTTAATTTTATAAGCATATATTTTTAGCATATAATTAAAAAAAAATATTTATAGAATATTATTAAATTTAATATTGTTCTTACCATGAGTTGTTGGGAGAGTATAATTAATATAACTTGTTATTATCTCAATATATTTTTTTTAAAATAAAACTATATTTTTATTAATTATCAAAATTATATTTAAACAAATAAAATCAGTATATTTAATTAGGCTAGCTTCCACATTGTTTAAATGAAAACTTGAGTTAATAGTAGGATTTCAGGATTATCAGTTTTGCTAAGTTTAATAACAATGTAAAAAAAATTTCGTGAACCTGATCCGCAGCAGAGCAGAGACAATGAACAAGTAAGATACTGATCAAACTGAGAATTGATGTGGGACTGTTATTTCTTTCGCTTAAAGAACCCCTTAGTCACGCAGCGCTCATCCTAAAGCAAAGACAACCAAGTCAAAGAGAGAGACCGAAACTAACAGCATTTGATTGCACTTTTCACGGATAACAAACACGAAAGAAAACCAGATTTCATTTAAACAAAACCCCCACATTCTGAAACTTGACATTGAGCCCTAACACCCTCTCCTTCTCACGACTACACAAAACATGAATTAATATCCACCTGAAATACTCACAACTTGTAATTAACCAGACTAGCATATGGACAACGTCAGCTTAAAATGGCTCGTTTACAAGAGTTGTACCCTAACGGCATTGTGCTGAATAAGAGTTCTGCAGTCTGACAGCTAGTCAGATTTAAGATCTTGTGTAGCAATATGGTAGGAACCTCCATTCTGCTCACCACCATTTTCCACTCCCTCTTTCAACTGAATTACATAAAAGAAACATGATGTTAGCAGGAATCAATGATACAAAATCCAAATAGAAAGCGTAACTATGTTCATTCTGCTTCACATTGACCTGTACTGAACTACAACCGTCTGTATTTTTCAAACATAGATGATAGATATCAAACACGTTCCATTAGGCAATCAACATGTTTGGAAAATGAAAA
This sequence comes from Populus trichocarpa, assembly GCF_000002775.5. Lineage (NCBI taxonomy): Eukaryota > Viridiplantae > Streptophyta > Magnoliopsida > Malpighiales > Salicaceae > Populus > Populus trichocarpa. Next base: position 9,459,030 of record NC_037285.2, on the reverse strand, counting down.
AAGCCATTACCTTCCGAAGAAGCTTCTTCTGAAACCGATAGCCCTAATCATCAAAGAAAACATTCCAATATCAGTTATCATAACTTCCAGGATAGCATTGTTAGTCACAAGAATTGTCTGTTTACCTTGTCAGTTCCATAAATAAAATCACAGTAAGTGAACACTGATGCAAAGTTGCTCTGGCTTTGTCCTCCAACATAATGATGGTAATCATGGTAGTCTGCACCACCATAAAATGGAATATATTTTGTGGGAGTCCAGGGAAAGTTGTAACTGCATAGCAAGATGTAAGTTACTCACATGCATACCATGTGTGCCCCCGAAAGTTAAGTTAAATCATCATTGCAAAATATATATAGCCAGGAGATGAAGAGTAGCAGAAGAATAAGCGGGTCCTTATGCTGCTTATCAACCAAAAAAACAAAAGAAGAAAGAAAGAAAGAAAGAAAAACAGAAAGAAAACTATCGAGGGAGGAGTCAACATGTACTAACAGGATCCGAAAAACTCACAAAAGACATGAAACATGCTCAATGTGGTTCATGCTGCAATTACCACCCATCATTGATGATGGGAAAAGGAAGTCCTGAAAATGTCCATAACTAAATGTGTATCACAATGAAACAAAATATGAAGATGTCTAGTAAGCACACCTCTCCATTCTTAGGCAGTTGCACAGACCCATGTTTCGGTAGTATTGTTCCTTTTTCCTTTTTCACTCCTTCATACGAGGAAGGAAACAACTGAGTAATATCTCTTAGCTCTATTTAAGCTATTTTTTATTCCCAAATTATATAGAAAAAAGTTTGAAAACATAGGAAGCAGCATTGTTATCTCTTAGCTCCATGCAAGTCATTTCAATTCATAGTGAAGCTATCACTTGGAGCCATCACAACACCTGTCTGCAGGATAATGAATTGAGGGAAATTAAACCCATGGCTCCTTGTAGTAGCACTGGATTTTATCTCCATATATCTATTGCATACAGATTTGCATGTCTTAAGCCTACACAATAGTTAGATACTACAACTCTTACTAGGAGACTCCATCCCAAACATCAAATTTACTTTTAAACAGTTTCAACCCTAGCAAACCACTCTGTATCATAGTTAGAAAGCACACAGCATTTAGCTAATGTAACTGCCATAAACACAATATTACCACACCATAGTCTGGTCAAGACAAAACTAACTTGGCAATATTTATTACATACACCATTCATTCATCCTATACAAGGAACCCGCAGACCCATGAGCTTCTATAAATTTTGGGAAAAGTGAAGAGCCAGAATCTAATTAGGTAATATTCACTGATCTTAAACTCCTTGGCATGCATAATCTAAGGATAGGAACTAGTATACACTACATTTGAACAGTAATCACAATATTCATCCATCACCTGTTGTATGCTTTTAAATTTTACAAGAATAAAATCAACAAGAAAAAGAAAATTTGTTACTTTATAGGCACTTCCCTTTCCGTGGAGAGAGCGACATGGCCTAACCTCTCCAGAAAAACATTAGCTGCCTTTTGCAAGTTTTGCATTTTTATCTTGCCCTAACTCTATCAATTGATCAGGCAAATGATTGTCAATTTGCTTATAAATCAGTAACCATTCGCTGACTAAACCAAAGAAAAAGAAAAATAATAACAAAAGAAAAGGTGCCATGCCGATCCCCATATCAAAAAAAGGTAAGCCACTACTGAAGATACTTGAGATCTACTATTTTACAAAGTCTAATAATAAAACAGTAAAACAGCAGAGAAGTTCTAAAGTTGTTATCATTTTGTTACAATTAAGTAAAGTAGAAAGGGCTCTCAGCAAATAAGAAAAGCATAGCATGCGTACCCGCTGTGCGTCTCAATTGCCTCAATCTGCCGTAAAGCAATCCACAACCAAAATGTGATCATGTGCCCAGGAACCATTGCTGGACCAAGAAAAGATGGAATTCCAAGGATCAAAATTTCAGCCCAGTGTGCATATGGGGCAGCAAACCCAATGGGAGCTGTATATTCATGGTGAACCTTGTGAATTTTCTCGTATCCCCATTTACCATGAAGAAATCTATGGATCCAGTAATTGGTATAGTCCTCAACCATGAAATACACCAACAACTGTAGAAAGATTTCCCATCCGGAGGGCAATGGCAAACCTGCTCGAATCCCAATCATCTGTGGACATGCAAAGTTAAATACGCAACATCAGAAGTCTTAATCTCATTTCAAAATTTCACAAAAAAAAAAAATAGCAATTATTTGTCAACGGATGGTTAAAAATATTCAAAATGTCACAACCACGTCCTAAAAGAATCAAACGTTAAAACTGGTTGATCAATATACTCCAATAAAATTAAACATGGTACCAGAAAATCAATCAAAGGGAAAAAAAATATATACATACAGCAGGCTTTAATTAATAGAAATCACGCAATAATTACCCAAGTAAACAAAACAAATTATCCAATATCACATAAATCAACATATTAAAATATGTGATTTCCAACGGAAAACAATGCCAAAACCCAGCAAATACCATTACACAGAGTCTGTTAAAAAGCCAAAATACCCATCAAAAACCAAACTTTAACGATCAAAACCTCACTAACAAATTCTTTTAACAAAAACACAAATCCCCCCCTCAAAAAAAAAAAAAGAAGTTCCCATCAAAATCCAAAATGAGACTAACAAACTCTTTTAACAAAGACATTTTTTTTCCAAAAAAGAAACAAAAGTTGTTTTACCTTAATGGAAGGGTAGGAAACCAATTGTAAAGGCCCCACGACAAAAAAGAACATGAACATAACATCCTTGTAACACTTGAACTCTTCAGAAGGAGACAACTTGACTTTAGGCTGAATCTTGTACTTGTCAAGCCCAGCAGATCGCCAGAGACTTGTGAAGAACAAGGGTAAAGGCACGACAGAGAAGATCAGAAAAAGAAACAAGATGTTGTGGCAAAATAGATAATAATCAGACTTTTTTGCAGAATAATTGAACCACAATGTCTCCGCTACAGTCAAATTCCTTCCTAGCGCCGCCGATGCCTCGTCGAGGGTGGAGTACGGGAGCATTGCGGCGGTGGAGAAGACAGAGGCGGAGACTAAATTTGGGTGATGAAAATTGGTGGTGGTGAGAGAAAAGGGAGAGAGAGAGTGATGGGTGTTAGTTAAACTTAAAATATGCGGGAAATTAAAACTGGATTGAGGAACAAACAAAGGGCTTTGGTCTTTATATCAGCGTTCGCGGGGCCATAGGAGTCCCATAATAGGATAGGACAACGCAATTACACTAGGATGGCATTATGTTTTCTGATAAAATTAGATTTATAAAGCACAATGGACTTCTCTCTGTTTTCTTTTCATCGGAGGTGTTAGTTTGACTGTTCCCGTTTGCAAAGATATTTTTTATTCCATTCTTGATATAAGTACAACTAATACGTCATCCATGCAACTATTATATATAGTGTTTTAAAAGGAGAGAAAAAATTCCGAATCTAATAAACTTGATTAATTTTATAATATAATTATAAAAGAAATTAAAAATAACAATGACTAATAAAAGGTAATCATTTGCTAATATTATAAGAAAATATATCTTTTAAATATTTCTAAAAGGTTTAGATAATTTTATTTGATAATAAAGCAAAAATTAAATTAGAACATGATAACTTTGTAAAGAGAAAAAATTAAAAACCTAAAATTCAATTACCAACAAATCAAACACCGAATGATGAACTGGAAAAAAATCAATTTTAAAAAGATAAAAAAAACCTGACTCGAGTCGACATGCTAAATTCACGGTCCAGTCGTGAAATCAGGATAATCTCATACAAAATAAATAAATAAAATAATGGAGGTAAACTCTTAAGCAAACTAAATAATGAAAGACAAAACTGAAAAAAAATCAATTAAAAAAACATGTAAAAAAAAACCAAAGTCAAATCATGCTAATATTTGACACCTATGACCCATGTCACGAGACCCGGATTACCAAATAGAAGGAAAATACAAAAAAATAACGAAGCAAAACTCTCAATCACCCAAAATTAAAAAACAATCTAATATATAAAAAAAGGAACAAATCTAGTATAAAATAAAATAATGAGGGATGAAATTAAAAAATAAAATAAATCAATAAAATGGTAAAAAAAAAATAGCAATAAAAAAATGAGGACCAAATTGGATATAAAAATTATATGAAATCAAGCATTGAGGAATTAAATTGAAAAATAAAATCAACTTCAAAAGGCATTAAAAGAAAAACAAATAGTAATCAAAAGAATAAAAATTAAAATTGATACAAATATAAACTAACAAGACACATTTTATTTGAAATATATATATATTATAAACAAATAACAATAAAAAAATAAGGATCAAATTTGAAAGATAAAAAAAATAGATGTGGTATGAAATTGAAAAAAAATAATTTTATAAATTATTCAAAGTAAAATAAATAGTAATAAAATGAATAGAAATGAAATACAAAGACATTAATAATTGAAGGGTTTTTTTGAAATTTTGAAGGTGTAGGTGCGTAGATCAAGGGGAGCGAGAAGAAGAGAGGAAAAAAGAAAAGGTTGTGATGTTAAGGCAATTCAAATACCCTTGTGAAAGACAATATTTAACTATTAGGTGACTGCACGTATCACACAAATGACATCGAGGCTGCCCACGCGCTGACGTGAGCAACACACATTAGGAATATTTTTTTTAATAATACTTGTATATTTAATTACTCAATTACTCGTTAACCAACTTGACAATTACAAAAAGCTGGAGTGCAGGGATAAAAATGCCCCTGAAAGTAAATTAAAAAAAATCCCAACCCAAGAGCATGGAAGTCATTTTATTATTCATTAGAAATGAAAAAGATGAAAACAACCCTAAACGTAAAGCTTTAAAAGTTTTTTAATATAAGGATATGAGGGTTATTTTACTATGTATTATAAACTAAAACGATGTGATTGCCCCTTAAAATTTTAGAATGACAAATAGATCATCGTGAAATTATTAAATTACCCCATTATCATATTTTATTGGTTTTGTTTCCCAGGAAAAAATAGGCATTTAACCCTAAATTTAAAAAAAACCACATATTTTATTAGCTTTTTTTTTTTCATTTGAACCCCCGTCTTTTATTCTCACATTCCCTTAATAAATTAATCTGAATGGCCTACTACTTATTCTAATAAAGGATAAAAAAATAATAATAATAAACACTGTGAATAGTATATTCATAGTTTTTTTTTTAACGTGGGTATCCGGGCCAACTTGCGTGCACCTCGACTAATCTCATAGACCCTGAAGTTAACAATAATGTAAGCCTCTAGTGGTATTAAGAGGACTTAAATTCGTGACCATTAAAAAATAAATCTAACATCTAACTAATTAAACTACTTCTCATAAATGTTAGATTTTTTTTTTTTGAAAAGATTCATAGTGTATAAATAATGAATTCTCTATATATTTTAGATTTATTTATAATATTATTAATAATAGTAGCAGCGGAGCAGCAAAGTAAAATCTATAAGCTCTCGTCATCTTGAAGAGTGGATTCAAAAAATGGTAATTATAAGCCAAATAAAACTATTAATATCCTATAACTGTGCATCATAGAATCAAAATCTGAACATCTTGGCAATTAGGTAAGATAAGGAGAGATATTAAAGATAAATTTTTAAAATTAAAAAACTTCGAATGAAAATTTTTTACAAAATATTTATTTTATAAATTATTTTTATTTTGGCCAAATAAAAGATCATATTATAAGTTTTCATTTAAGTGGTAAATTAATTGCATATTTTTTCGTTGAACATAAAATACGAAAAATATCTTCAAATTCGTATTCGTCCATTTTAAGGTCCCTTAAATTGTTTAAAAAATTATTTTAATATAGAGATTGAATTAAGTAAAATAATTACTACCTAGCAACTCACATATGAAGGCATCGAGCATCAATAGAACAATTTATAAGAACTTTCCAACTTCATATGGCCATAGGATTTGATGTACGTGTATACGCATATCTTTTATGTAATATTCAGCTTGAAATAATAAATAAAAAACTAAAAGTATATATATCATGGATCAGAAATAAAAATCAGGCAGGTCCTCACAGCTATAAGGAAAAACAAAACAGGTTATTTATCTATAAAAATTTAAAACAAATATTATTAACTAAGCAGATAGAAAATTCCCTTATATTGAATAGAAAAACTCCATTCACTATATGTTTCTTAATAAATAATTAATTCAAATAAGATTGGATTTATAAATTCATCTTGTTTTTTCACAATAAAAATCCGACACAGCCCAGGCACGCACGTGTAGATGGAGGGCACATGTTATTGTCATGGACTGGAGACACGCAGGCAACAAGTAAGCCTCGCAAGTCTGCAAGTCACAGGCTGAAACTGGAAGCATGTCTACGTCGACCTTGTCCTCTTCTCTAACACTCCAAACTCCAGAGAAAAGAATCTGAGATGCACGTGGGCTCCAAGCCAATGAGATTGAAAATGGATTAATGGTATATTTAGTATTCCAATTCTTTGTTTATTCTTTTCCGTCGCAGTTTCATCCCATACTCTCTAATTATGCCAATCATCCGATCATCGTAAGTGTTGTTAAATCGAAGGTGGTGATGCGGTGAAGTTAGGATTTTTTAAACAAATTAATAATAAATATTTGGTATTATGTATTATGTAGATATATATTATATAAAGAAATCAATTTAAAATATATGTGCTAACTCATATCAAACAAAATTAATTTAAGAAAATTTTTAAAATAAAAAAAACTTATATTATAATTGTTCTTTTAAAGTTTTTATATTTTAAACCGTTTCATAATAACTTTATTATCAATCTCATCAAATATTTTTTTTTCAATATATACAATCAAACTGTCATTCATCTATTTTTAATTTAGGGTGGGTTCAATGTTTATGTTTTCTAAATCTTCCAAGGACTAGTAAAGTTCTTGGTAATAATTCTATACTGACATGTGGTAGAGAATAGCTAAAACCATAGCTTAAAAGGATTGTTATGACAAATTGATGTTGTTATTGTTGACTTATTGTTTTTTATAGGTGAGTTAAACATAAATGTTTAATGTATTTTTTTATTTTTCTATTGTGTCCCTAATTTTCTGAGTTGTCCTATACCTCATTTTTAATCACTAGTAAGTTCATCACCATCCATTTTCAATATGAAATTCATAACAAAATACTTGTCAATTCATCAAAATCCATTTCAATTCATATCCATATGCATATAATATAGATATAATTTTTTTTTCTTTTGTAAGGGAAGAAATATACCATTCTTTATTTATTTCTAGCCGAATAAAAAAAAAATCGAATTGATTAATGTTGACAAAATTAGGAATTCCTAACGAATTGAAGATTATTTTGTATACCAAATTCAAACAAACTACATAGAAAAGACTATTTATCTCAAATAGAAAAGACTATTTATCTCAAATAGTAAATTGAAGACAAAAAAGAAAACAAGGGATCCGTTGAATTTCAAATAGTAAGTTTTACTAATAAGATACGAAGACTTACTTCACATTTGGAATTACATAGAAAAGACTATTTATCTCAAAGAGGTTTACGGAAAATTCTAGGAAAACGCCAACGACTACTGTCTTATTTGACAAAGAAAAATGGAGTACGTTATAAAGAATTAATTAGCCAGTTGAACATTCGGGAATCAAAAACTCGTTAATTTGAAGAGTCTTTTTTTTTTATTATTTGATTTATTAGATCTTAAACTTGAATTTTGATGAACTTCTTTTCGTTTTCAGTAATTCATGGAAAAATAAATCGAGGAACCCCCTAAATTTATGTTTTTACTCTTAAAATCAACAAAATTTAGAGCTGTTAACTAATAACTTTTTTATAGCATTTCATAAACTTTTAAATAAGATGATATCGCTTTTTTCATATTCAAATATAATATAAGAATTATAACTCTTATATGTCTTTTGGTATTTATATGATTGGCTTGTTTTAACCCAAGCAATAAAATAAATTTAATATACTTGAATCATGTTACTCTAACTATGCCTTTATTATGCTATCTAAGTGTGTTTGGTATTGCGGTAACTGTAGTGGTTGTGGTTTGAAAAAAATTATTTTTATAAAAAGTACTTTTAGTTGAGGTTGGTTTTAAAAAATAGATGTTTGGTTAAAACTGTGGTTAAAATTGAGGTTGAAGAAAAAGTAGTTTAATGTGTTTAGTTAATAATACTTTTGAAATTGAGATTATAAAATAATTTTAAAAAATATATATTAATATTGATGGTTTTTAATTTAAATATTGTAGATTTAACTATTGTTATTATATCATAAAATACATAATACTTTATATAAAATATTTTTTATTGTTCCATTAAACTATTTACAATTCCATCACGTATGACATACATCCGACAAGTACTATAATTTTTTTGATTTCTTAAGCACGCAACAACATCAGGTAAAATATAATTAGGAACGAAATTGGAATTGCGATCAAATTCTGCAAATGCTATGTCATCACGCGATCTCTATCTAATTTATGTAATGTCATTGAATAATGTTAAACACTAGTTTTTCGAATAAAACACAATTAAAAAATTAAAAATATAATGTCATTGAATAATGTTAAACACTAGTTTTTCGAATAAAACAAAATTAAAAAATAATATCATTAAAGATATGCTATGTCATCACGCGATCTCTATCTAATTTATGTAATGTCATCGGACTCGGTTTAATGCATGTAGAGCTTTGGATCGGACCCGGTCCGGCCGAAACTGGTCCGATCGGAACAGTGTAGCATGCTACACTGTTCAGTGAACAGTGCAACATGCTACACTTTTTATGTTAATTGCACTGTTACATGTTACTGTTCATGATAATTGCACTGTTCACTTAACAGTGCAATTATCATGAACAATGTAACATGTTACTGTTCATGCTAATTGCACTGTTCACTGAACAGTGCAATTAGCATGAAAATTGCGTAGAAAGCAGGTAAGATTCACTCGCACTGTTCACTTTAATGAACTGTGCGAGTGAAAAGGCAGCACAGAGCTGCTTTTATTTTTTTGCGTTTCAAATGCAATATGTTAGTGGGCCCCATTAAGATTTGATTGTATTTTTATATTTACCAAATAATTATTTGGTTATGGTTGCTTCAAACGCAGAAGCAATCACGCAAACAAATGAAAATGTGTAGGTTGCCAATTCAAACTTGAATGGTGTACTCTAGTTCAATGTACCCTTATGTGACTATGTCTCATTATTTATCTGTAAAATCACAAATTTTAAGGAAATATATTAATAGTTTATTAATCAGTATTGACTTTACAATGCTAATTTTTTTCTATTCCTAAATTATCCAAACTTTGTGCATTCTTAAATAATAAATCTAAAAGGGCTAGACGTCATAATGAAAAAATTTTAGTATCCATAAAACTTTAACTTTTAAAATAACCGGATAATTAAAAATTGTAAAAAAATATCAATAAAATGAGAGAGAGGGAGTGCTAGTTAACCGAGATATAACACAAGCTTAGTGTCAATTGAAACAATGTGCCGATCAGAGATGTGTCCTGATCACCCCAGATGCAGGAATCCGGATAAGAAAATTCTGTCTCCAACAACTGTTTCATATGATCATATTCGACTGAGTCATCTTTATGACCAAATGATTGTTTCTTTTGAAACACGAGTTCTGTCTACTTTCCACATGCGAATTGGACAGTTGTTTACAGAAACTAAAATCAGCTCCAAGCACGATGAAGCAAGTTCCTCGAGATGGGATTTACCTTCTACTTAATTTATTACCGAATAATTAAGATTTGCCGTCACCTTCAACTTAGCCGATCGGGCACAGTTCTGGATAGATTCAAGAATGTTCTGGATTAAAAGAGAGAGGGAGAGAGATATCTAATAATTCAAAATCTAGTGAGCTAAAGAAAGGGTAAAAACGAATGAAATTCATGACGGTGTGAATCAAGGCTCCTTCCATGTGTGCCATATGCATGCTTGGAAAGCAAAAGCATCTGCTAAAAATCTCGATTTTCAATTATAATATTCTCGTGCATTATGAGCCCGATTGGTTAACTTGTCTACTGTTAAGCTCTCACTAAGAAAGAACAAAATCAAGTTTAGCTTAAGAAAGTGACGTAGGAACAGGATTGTTACAGAAAGAGGATAGGAAACACGGCATCCTTCACATGATAAGTTGCCATCATAGCTCTGCGCTTCTCTCTCTCTTATCATTCATTGCTTTCATGCCACTGCTTTCACGTTTGTCTTTGACTTTGAGTGCCATCAATTATTATCTGATTCATGGAATTCATATCGGTGCATAATCTTGAGCAAATTATATATACGTGTTATGTTAATCAAGTAGAAGACAAAATTCTTTCGCCACGTTACAATTGTTTTGACCGTATATGAGCCATGTATTTGTAATTAATTATCGTGGTTTCGTGACTTGATAGACAACCGTTTCTACCAATTTTTTTTTAAAAATTATTGATGATTAAGGTAATTTTAAATTAATATTTACACATTAAAACTACATGTCCTTGAAAGTTAATCCTTTTAAGAAATATTGATGAAAAAATGAATTACTTTTTCATGTTAATTTGACTATATCATAAAAAATAAAGAAAAAAACATTTTTTTTAATGTTTGGACCTATTTTTTTTATGTTTAGATCTATAATGAAAAATGACGTGTAAAATAATATTTTTGTGTTATTTACTTTAATAATAATAATAATAAATTATAATTTTTGAGTTATCAACTTTCTTTTAGGGTAAGTTAATTGTATTCACTATAAAATAAACTACTTTATTATGTTTGGTTGTAACATAAAAAATTAATTAAAAATTATTTTTGTTTTATGATATCCATTAAAAAATAAATTACAAATTCCAACAGTATGTAACAATTAAAACATAAACATGAAGTATTTAAACACAAATAAATCCATAATTCCAATGAAATAAATAACTTAATTATTATTATTATTTGATAATGAAATTTCAAGTTAAATTTGTAAAACAATAAAAATATTGAAAATGAGGATGAGAAGTAGTATAGAATGAACAAATAATGGAAAGTAAGTTTTTACATTACAAAAAGTGATGAACGGTAAATCTCAAAATACTTTAAATCAATAATATGCAAATATAAAGTATAGTGTTAACATATAACACGTACATTAAAAAAGTGTCTTTCCAAAAGTCGAAGAAAAACACTTCGATCCCCTCAGAAAGCATTATATCTTCCTTTGACTGTTTTTTTTTATTAGCCTATTTCTAAAGAGCCACAAAAGACTAGAAAGGAAAAGAAAAACACTTTTCATCTAACAAATAAACATTAATAGATCTGTGGTCTAGGGACATTTAACTTACTGTAATTTCAATTCCTAGAGGTTAACTTTTACAGGATATCAGAGTAATATGACTTCTTCCTAACTGTATTAAAAAGAAAAATACAGAGCAATTAATATTCATCTACACTCATTATGTGAATTACAATAATAATTTAAAATATTTATTTTTTAATTTTAGTTTCATCCTTCTAGTTCTAGAATAAAAAAAATACATCTATTAATGTTAGGCAAAAAGCCTTAGTTGACTAGAGGTGGAAAACAACCATGTACAAAGAGATAAAATCCTTACAAAAAAATAAATTTGTGGAAACTTATTAATCCTTTATTAGAAAAAAAAAAACAGTTGAATATTGATGGATTTATATGATAAAGTACAAGGTTGATGACATAATTGAAAACTTGAAAGCAGGATTGATGATGAAATGTTACACTCAAATCTATAACTTAAACCTATAAGATCAATTACACAAAGATTTTTACATTTATAGAAAAAATCAACACAGTTGAGGTTTTATTATCTTTATCTGTGAACTTAGATTGACTAATACAATATTTCCATTTGAAGAACACTTTTTTACATGATGAATTATCCAAAAACATTATAGCAATTAAGATCACACACCGTTTTTTTGAAGGAATTAATAGCAAGGTTTGTGTGTATATATATATATATAAGGAAGACCTCACAACATTACTTTTGGCCCTAGAATTTGAAATGAAAGACCAACGTCATTTAAAATGTTTTCTTAGAATCAAAGTTTCTTGATCTTATAAAAAATCTTTCTTTCTCAAAGAAAACATGCCATAAATCTTCTACAAGAGACAATTTTATTTTATTTGTGTTTTAATTGTGTACAATTTCTTATTGCTTATCCTTTTCTTACTACGGTTTGATTCCAATCAACTTAATACAAGCCTAGAACAGAGAAAGGTCGCTCGAGTGTTTGAATGAGAATCGTCACATATGATAATATGAAGCACGATTACCATGATTATAATTAACTTGCAAGCTAAAAAAATAATTTAATCATTAGTTTCTTTCACGCTAGAGGATCCGATTTATGCGTCATTGGAGATGCCTTTTGATACTCAACTTATGAATCATAGAAGCTCTGATCAACACCTCTCAGCTTGATCGATTTGTGAAGAATTTAGGGATGGATTTTGTAGTAGATGAAACACGTTTATGGTTTAAAGAACTCCCACCAGCTAATTCCAATTAACAGAGGGAAAAAGGCCTTCCCGCTGCCCCCCTCGATCTTTCAACTTGTAGAATCGCTGACATTCTTCTCTTCTGACATCATTTACGCGATCCCAATAGTGAAAGCAACTCACATAAAAGTTATCAAGCAGACAACTAAGACCAAAGCAAAGCTAGCTTCGAGGATGACATCATCTTCCATCTTTTTCTGTAAAAACAGTGTTGATTCACAGAGAACGCATCGAAATCCAATCATGCGATGGACTCGTCCATCTTCACTTTCATGCGGCCTGCCTTATTTTGATCGAATGACTCAGTGATGTTGATGATGATATGCCACGCACTTGCCGGATTTGAAGATATGATTGACCAGGCAGTGGTGAAGAAACTGATGCCTAGCATGCGAGAAGAGGCAAAATTGATTGCTGATAAATAATGAAAGGTCATCATTAACCTTCTTATTTGTCATCAATGGTTATAAGATCAACGGCATGATAATACTTGCACATCCTTCTACTCGTCGGTCTGCATAATTAAGTGATATATAGAAGCCAACTGAAAATGTAACTGGGATATCGAGCGCAAATTAAAATCAAGAAAAACTTGGATGATCGGCTTGTTAAGGATTCAGATCCATGGATATAAAGAAAATATAACATTTTTTGTGGTACGATTGTGCCTCTACCGAGGAACAACAGGAGAGAAAATTACTCTAATCAAATCAATACAAGTCTGAAGAACTCTCAACTTTAATTTAGCTTCCATTGAAAATACTTACTATTAAATAAAAAAAAAGTTTAACAGCGTGCATTCCATGCTTAAATCCTGTTGCTGCTCATGAACACATGATTTACTTGACCATCGAATCATAGCCCGTCTGATGATGTGTAGGTGTGATGATCTGTCCTGCAAAACAAATTCCTTGTATAGTCAGGGATCCTCTAATACTTAAATCAATGAACAAATAAATGAGAGGAAAATTACAGAGAAGAGAAATTAATGTTCCCATGCTCTTTTTTCTTTTTACTATTCAAAGGGAGTAAAAGTACACTCTGATCACTAAATGTTTTTAGATTTTCATTTTTGGTCCATATTTGGAGCATTTTGCATTTATGTTCTGAACTTCATTTGTTTTTATGTTTTAGTCCTTAAAATTTAAGAAAAAAGAGAAAGTTGTTGATAATTTTGAGAGGAGAGGGAAAATTATTGATTTGCTACATTTCAACAACAAAAAATATTGATCTTAATATTATTGGGTTACATTTGATGATAGGAGTATCATTGAAGTGTTTTTGAGCTTTTATCTCGAAAAAAAAAAACAAACAGAAAATTAGGGTTAAGAACTTAAAATTTTTATTTATTTTGTGTTTTTTTGACTTTTTTTAATTTTTTGGGGTGGTAATTGATTTATTGAGTTTTTTAGGGTGTTTATTAAGTGTTTTTAGATGAAAGTATATTACAAAAAAGTTTTTTAGATCCGAAAAATCTTTGTATGACTTTCCAACCATCTCTCCTTAGTCGAAAACTAAGCCATTAAACAATATGTTATTCGCCACTACATACGACTCAAAGTTTTTTTTTTTTTAATAAAAGAGTAGACAACATGCTATTTGTTTTTACGCGTCCAATTTCTTTGTTTTTTTAGATTTTGATTTAGTTGTCCTGTAAATTAAATATTTAAAATGACATTTATATTATTATTTAATTTTTTCATAGTTTTTAAGTAATATTATAATTTTTTATGAGAGCGTTAAAAATTTATTTATTTTTAATTATTATATATCTAATGTGCAAATAAAATTAAAAATTTACTCATAAATATTCAATGATGATGCAATTTGTTTTTATTATCTTTAATATATCCTTGATATGATTTTATCTCATTAATTAATTTCCTTTTGTGTTCAATCACATACAAAAGTAACAAAAATGAATTGATTTTAGAGTCATTAAATTCTTTTTAAGATGGAAACCTATTAATTTTATTTTTTATTCAATTTAATTTATGATTTTTAAGCTTTAAATGATGTTCGAAGCTAGAAAATGATTTAATAGAGATTTTTAGAATGTTTTTAGATATTAAATGATGTTTGAAACTTGAAAATGATTTAATAAAGATTTTTAGAATGTTTTTAGATTAAAATAAGTTTAAGATTTCATTTGGATTCGGTTTGATTTATGATTTTTTATACTTTATATATAAACCATTGTTTTTTTAATAGTAAAAGATCATAATTACTAATAAGTATGGCTGTTTCCGAGAGATGAGGCAGAGGCAGGAAGGTCATTGAGAAGTTAAAGAGAAAGCCCAGATAATGGAAGTGGCGTGATATTCAATTCAGGTATTCGTTAGTATTAATTCATTTGATGTTAAGGGACTTTTTTTTTTTTTTGGGTTAAGGCTGAAAGCTCAAAGCTTAGTCATTTCTTACTGGGTATCTATGCTTGCTGATATGCCTGATGAAGAAATGAATGTATTTTGTTTTTAATTTAGTTCTCTGGTCGCTATTTAGTTTATTCGATCGATTCGTTGGAGATTCTATTAAATGAAGGCAAGCATAGTGAAGAATTTGAGCTCTTTTAGTGTTATGGGTTCCTTTGAAGTCTGTAAAAGTAAGCTGGATGATTTGGTTTTCTTGTTTCAGGTTTGGGTTGTCTGTGGGAATACTCTCTGTGCAGGTTAATAGCTTGAAGGATTGAATTTCTGCTCTATAATACATTTAACCTTATCATCTTTTATCCTTTGTGGGTATTATGGCCGATCATCCATCAGTGTGGTATGGTTGTGTGGGAGTGAAAGGCTTGACTTCCCTCGTTTTTTTGTGATGCCATTTCTTCACCTCAAGACGTACTGATTACGAGGCAAGCTGAAGCTAAGTTTTCTAATTGAATAGAAACGAAGAATTTACAACCAAATGGTTCAATAACCAGAGATTCGTTCTGGATTGTTCAACCTTGCCATGTAGATGCTGCCTGCCAAACTGACGACGATATTGAATAATTATCCGACTGCCAGCCAGACAAAACAAAGTCATGCATGCATGCATCATCAATGGTCTTAATAACCTGGAGCCTCTCTTAGTTCGTCAAATCCTCCTGTCTGCTTGTAACTACCATAGAAGAATTGATCAATATGTCCATAATATCCTTGACCATTTGCGACTTCCAGATCCATTCACATGGGGTTGCACTGTTAGATATTTCTCGCAGCAAGGCCAATTCAAGGAAGCCTTTAATCTCTGTGCTCAGATGCAGAGACAAGGGTTGTGTCAAGCGCATTTGATGTATCCTCTGCTTAATGGCGTATGCTAGGACCTTTTACAAGATGGTTGGAATATTGATCCACGCTCAAAGTTATAAATATGACTCTCTAGCTGTGTTTATGCTCAAACAGCCCTTGTGGATTTATATATAAAACTGGGTGATATGAGCACTGCACAGAAGGTTTTTGATGAGCTGGCGGAGAAGAATGTAGTCTCATGGAATTCAATTTTATCTGGGCATCTGAAATCTGGGGATTTACTAGAGGTTCAGTGGGTGTTTGACCAGATTCCAAGGAAAGATATCATATCCTGGAATTCAATGATATCAGGGTATGCAAAAATAGAGGACATGGACCGTGCATTGTTTTGTTTCAACAGATGCCAGAGAAAAACTATTTTCTTGGAATGCATTCATTAGTGTGTACGTTGATTTTGGGAACATAGAATCAGCACGGAGATTCTTTGATGCAATGCCCCAAAGAGACTGTTTCCTGGATCACAATGATTGTTGGGTGCTCAAAATGTGGAGATGTTGTTTTATCAGATAGCTAAGAAGGATCTGCTTACGTTTAATGCCGTGATATCTTGCTTTGCTCAGAATAGCCAACCGAAGAAGGCCTTTCAGTTGTTTAGCGAGATGGTTTAAGCTTATGCAAATATTCAGCCAGGTCAGATTGACTTTGGTGAGTGTTGTAACAGCTTGTTTACAACTGGGGGACAGGAGATTTGCGTCATGGCTAGTCATATGTAAATGATATTGGAACAGATATTGATGACCCGTTGGTTACTGCTTTGCATTACCTATATGCATAGTGTGGGAGTGTTGAACAGGCATATGATCTATTTCATGGCCTAAACAATAAGGTTGCGGTTGCATATAGTGCAATGATCTCGGGATGTGGCATGAATGGAAAGGTTGCCGATGCCATCAAGTTGTTGGAAATGATGGTGGACACCCAAACTCGTCTGAATTTAGCTACCTTTACAGGGCTATTTACAGGCATGTAACCATGCCGGTCTGGTTGAAGAGGGCTACCGATTCTTTAGTTCCATGAAGGACCATGACCTGTACCTTCAATTGATCATTATGTAATCATGGTCACTCTTTTAGGGAGAGCTGGAAGATTACAAGAGGCATGTGAGCTGACCATGCCAATGCAGCCTCATTCTAGGGCCTGGGGGACTTTGCTGCTTGCCTGCAGCGTGCATAACAATGTTGAGTTTGGAGAAATTGCAGCTCAGCGTCGTTTTGATTTGGAGCCTAATGCAACTGCTTATTATTCTCTTCTTGCCAACATTCATTCCTCTGCTGGAAGGTGGGATGATGTCAGGAGATTGAGGAAGTTGTGGAAAGAGAAGAAACTGTCCAAGTTATCAGGGTGTAGTTAGATAGAATCAACGTATAACCCTTTGATAATTGAAGGATCAGATGCTAGTCTGCTCCAAATCTAGTTTTGGGATGGCAAATTAATTCGATTATCATGAATCTGCTTCGAGTTTTAAAATGCCTCAAGGCTTCATCAGGGAGGCCAATTCTGATATTATGAAGGCTAAGATTGACTTGGAAAAGGCAAATTCTGGTACGATATGAAATATAAAGTTGATTGGGAGAAGATGAATATTTTCCCAGCTTCATTATCCTGAAATTGTGGGCTGGGATGTTCTTATTTTCCAGTGGATCATACTCAGCATGGCAAGGTCATATAATGTCTGTAAACATGTCCACTTTATGGATGGTTCACGAACAGCGGCATGATTATATACCCATGTTTTCTTTATCCTTTGGTTAATTCTTTGTCCGCACAAGGTGCACTGATTTTCTCCGAATAAATCATTTCTTTTCTCTACCTTGTTGGAATAGAGAAGTTAGTATTTTAATGTTGTTGGAAAAAGTAGCAGAAGGGAGAAACCAAAATAAACATGTCCCAAAAAACAAAATCTTGTATCACCAGTACAAGTATAATTATATTAAATTATAAAAAAAACCATGTTCTTTTTGTTTACTGTCTAAATATACCTTGTTTGTATAAACAATTCTTCCGAAAATTAGCAGATAGTTTTCTTTAAGAGTTTTTTTTTTGACAAAGAGCACATTCTTTTCTTTTCTTTTTTTACTTTGTTGTTGTTTATTACTGTTAACCAATATATTTATAAGGGTGAAGAGTTATAACCATTAGCAGTTATTGCTAGGATATACTATTCTTTTATTTTATATTATCCTGGATAATGTTTTGAAGAAAAGAACTTAATTTGTAACCTGTGATGGCTGACTTTCCCATTCCGCAACAAAAGGAGTTTTGCCTGCCTTGTTCTCGGCAGCATTAGAGGATTCATGCCCGTCAAAATCAATGTTGCCCTGAGATGGAGAAGAGTTGAAAAGGACCATGGCGCCACAGATACGGGAAAATCTTTTTTAATGTAGAAAATAAATGGAAATGGGCAGGAAAATTAAGGGTCTGTTTGGCATTAAACCATTGTTTTGTTATTTTTTGATTTTTTTAAATTAATTTTTTTTAATAATTTTAGATTGTTTAGATATACTAACTCTAATATATTTCTTAATAAACAATAAGTATTATTCAGTATGTAGTGTCTAAACCAACAGGGTAACTATATAACTTTATGTCTTAGCACCTCTGTTAGTTTAGGTTGTTTTAAATATATGCATCAAGGTTTAATCCCATAAAAACGATCGCATCCAAATAATTACTGATTTAAGAGAGCTAATTATGAGCACTTTTCTTGGTACCCTTTGTGCGAGCATACTTAGCCAATACTCTGCATACATATGCAGAAGTCGTAGCAAAAATTGTTTAAACATAGATTATAAGATCTCAGAGAGCTTGTAAGAGATTTCTGATGTGTTACCGTTTGGAAATTAGGGAGTGGTTATTAGTTCTCCTTTTCCCGTTAGGAAAGATTTCATGTCTGTTGCGAATCTTGTTTTTCAGGTGAGAGTAACTATCATGAGGGGCCGGAGAACTCTACCAGCTTTGCTAAGAGAAGTGCGTTGTTTTATATTTAGTACTCAAATTGAGAGTTTGATATATAATATATGTGATAAATTTCTAACCTCCATGCGGATAAATTACACTTTTTTCAATATTTAGAATGGCCTTGACCATGTTTTCAGCACCAAAATAACAAAATCTATTTTTTTTTTACGAGTTTAATAAAAAAAAAAAAAACGCAGAGGCAAGCAAGTACAATTAATATACAAGTTTCCTCCATCGTCACTCAAACAGTTCAACTACTCACCTTTCCAACGTTCCACCTTCCTTTCCCTCTCTATCTTCACACAACCTCTACCTCTCCGCTCTCATGTAAAAAACCATAACTAAAACTTGTAATTTTATCACTGTTTTAATCACACGTAATCAATATATATATATAATACCACATATATGCCAAAGAGGGATGTCCGGCGTAGAGTTCCGGAGAACGGTGGCCGGAAGATCAGGCCACCATACCCATCTCCATCTCCAAGTAGACCGACCCCATCACCATGGCGATCGGTGAAGCACTCCAAGCCTGTAAAGTTTTTGAAGCGATGTGGTCCTCAGAGCCCATGATGGTGTGGGGGAGCCGTGCTGAAGATAGTGTTGATCAGCAGAAAAAGAGGAGCAGCATCTTACTGTACGAGGGTGATGGTGGTGTTTTGTTTAGGCCTCATACTTGTACAGATGTTCTTGCTTCTTCTCCTTCTTTGATCGTGCCCACTAATTTCTCTCCTCGCTCCAGTCTTGATCAGGTACCAGAAGTTTTTTTTCTTACTTAATTAGTCCCTTACTAATACATTGCTGAAGTATGGTGAATCAACCCTCAATTTGGACACAATTTTACTGAATTCAAGAATTTCATTCATAAATAGTCTATGCTGTATTGATACAAAACTTGGACTGTAGGGATACAAGAAGGATGCAGAAGTAGTGATTACTGTAACAGTTGAAGGGAGTCCAGGGCCTGTTAGGACCATGGTTAAATTGGGATCTAATGTAGAGGACACATTTAAGCTTGTGGTAGACAAGTACAGTGAAGAAGGGCGAACCCCAAAACTTGATAAGAATGCAGCATCAACATGTGAATTGCATCATTCCTATTTCAGCCTTCGAAGTAAGTCAAGGTTTGGACTTTTCATCTATTTATTAGTAATTATGATTTTGCATTTTTCTTAGGATTTCAGTGATTAGGTGTTCCTTGTCATTCACCAAGGGATAGTGTTGTTTTGCTGATTTCTTTTTTATTCAGCTAATACGCCTTGATTTTGTTGCTAGATTCGATACAACAATCTTAATATTTACATGTTGCTTTTTGTTTTTTTAATTTTGTAACTTTCTGTCATGTTATCCTCTTACCTTCTAAAGAAGTAATCAATTATGCTTCTCGGTGTTAACAGGTTTAGATAAATCAGAAATGGTTGGGGATGTCGGTAGCAGAAGCTTCTATCTCAGAAGCAGCAGCCGCAATCGTAGAAGTAATGGAGGCTCAGCTTCTTCCATTACAGAAACAGTTTCTGGGAGAGCTAACCCACCACCACCACCACCAATTCCATGCCCTCTATTCTTACTTCCGGAATTCTTTGCTAGCAAATTTGGCAAAATTGTGAGAAGGACGCTTCAGCTTTGGAAGGTCTTGGTTAGCTGGAAATGACACCAAGATCCTGTCTTTGTTAGAGTTCAATAGCATCACATTATTTACTTGGCTCTAACATAAATCAAGATACCTTTTTTTCATCTTTTTATCCTTATTTTATTTTCTTACAAATTCTTTTTGGATGGAGATGAAGAGTTTTATATTATCCAAGCTGAATTAACTATTCAAATCTAATCTAAACCTGAATGAGTATGAATTATTATATCAAAACCCAATCAGATATCCATCAATTATCTATGATCTAAATTTAAATCCGAACTCGAATACTATAATTTAAATAGCTACCTTAACATGTAACTCATTATCAATATGACTAATTTTCAACACCCTTTAACTCTTTTTTATCATTTCTTGAAAATCAAATCTTTAACCTCTATCTATGTGGGTAGCACAATGATACTGGTATTACTATATTGATATTATTAGCTTTCACCTCATGAATAATTGATAAAAAAATATGTCCATACCGATCTCCTTGGTATCATTAGCTTTTATTTTTATGGAGAACTAATTAAGTTTAATTCAATATATTTCTTTTACTATTAATATTAATACCAATCATCTTGGTATCATTATCCTCTATTTTTATGGATGACTTATCAACTTCAATTAATTATATTTTCTTGGCTAAGTTCCTTCCAACACAAATCAATTAGGAGACATTAAAACACATCAACTCAATTATCATAAACCAAACCCTTTCCTTCAGTCCTTTTGGCTGAAACCCCTCTAAAGAGTCGTGTGTTTCTTTTTTACAATTTCCCTAAACAAGTTTTATTTAACCATTTTACATCAAAATAAACATGAAAGAAATCTATTCCATCATTGTACTCTTTGATACTCATTGGCCTAACCTTATAATTCCACGGATTGTTTTAATCTTTCCATGAATTTCAACACTAAACAACAATATTTCATATTTAAACACTAATTCTATGAAAAAACATCACATTCATCAAAATGAGTTCATCAAACCCGAATCCATTTACAACTCATCTCAATCTTTCAACAAAATCACACCAAACTTATATGTAAATGGAGGAAAAGAGGTGTGCTTACTCTTTTAAACATAATCAAGAAGAACTTGGAAGATTTGCTCAAACTTTCCTTTCATTCTTTTTAAATTCATCAGTTTCTCTCACTAAGTTTACCATCCCAAAACTTGATTTTTTTCCCTTTTTAAAACCACTTAGATCATGTTGTCCTCTCTTATAATCAACTCAATACTCCCTTTGGAATTTAATTTGGCGCAGGGAAAGTTTAAGATTAATCCAAGAACAATATAACTATTAAAATACAAAAAGAGAACAAATTCACCTCGTGTGTTGGGAAAAAAGAATTTTATCGAACAAAAAGAAAGAAAACAAAACAGAACACGTATTTTAAAGTCTGAGCTCATGTACATGCGACGTGGACTCAGAAGACACTCAATTCATAAACCCAGTTTAAGACCAAAGTAGAAGAAAAACAGAGGACACGAATAGACAAAAATGTCCCCAAGTCGTGTATTTTTAATCCCTGAAAGAGTCTTGTCAGCTTTTAAGGACAGAATGGGGTTTTAGGTAATTATCTTAACTCATAACTTAGCATCCTTAACTATCTAAATCAAAGGAAAACCGAACAAGAAAAGAATTGTGGCATTTCAGACAGAAAGGAAAAGCAAAGCCCCCGTGCGTGCCAGAGTGATTAACAAGCACCCATCTCAGCTTTACCTCTTTCTTGAGCTAACGAAGCAGAGTACTTAAGGGAGAAGAGAGAGAGTAAAACAATAGAGCAGGGAGGGTAAGGAAGGAGCATGGGAGATCTCTTTGTATGGCTGATAGCCTTCTTCATTCTTATTGCCCTTCTTGTTATCGTCATCTTCCAGGTCATTCTCGAACCCCTTTACTTGTTAATAAATTTGGTGATTTTTTTTTAATGTTAGTTGTTTCTAAATTGAGAAAATTAGACTTTTGTTTTCTTTGATTTTGAGTGCTTATTGGGTACTTAGTAATGTTAAATTTCGACTGGGATTTTAATTGCTTTTTTACAGGGTAGCTGCATAGCTAAATTTGTCAGCTTGTCGTCCACTTCATGCTGATGGGTTGTTTGCTTTTTGTCTGTTTGGTTTTGATCAATTCACTTTCCAACTTGATTAGGTCTGGTATTTATTGTTTTATGTGGATAATAAAAATAGTGAAGACTGATTTTAATAAATAACAAAAAAGCCTCTGCTTTTTAGTGGAGTAATTGTAAAAAGTAAGGTGATTTTAGACGATGATTGATTGCTAAACAAATTAGAAGAAAAATGCGTGGGAATTGCTCCATGTATGGATTAGTCCGGCATTTTTTCGCTTGTGTAAATTGAGGTGTATGATGTTGGCATATGGATTTTGACATTTTGAAGAATTTTGCTGCAGCTTATGGCCTTAGCAGATCTGGAGTTTGATTACATCAATCCTTATGATTCCTCATCTCGGATAAATAAAGTGATTTTGCCAGAGTATATAACAGAAGGGGTTTTGTGCTTATTTTTTCTCATTACAGGGCACTGGTGTATGTCACTTTTGTGTATTCCATACCTTTATTACAATGTGAGGCTGTAAGTTTTATCTTCTTCTTTGTTGTTCAGAATTATACTTTGCCCGCATCTGAAAATTGTTGTTTATCTGTCTATGGGAGAAAGGTAGAGATGTAGCTTTTAAGAGGAAGGGAGGTCTACTGTATTAAGACTAT
Organism: Populus trichocarpa; assembly: GCF_000002775.5. Classification (NCBI taxonomy): domain Eukaryota; kingdom Viridiplantae; phylum Streptophyta; class Magnoliopsida; order Malpighiales; family Salicaceae; genus Populus; species Populus trichocarpa. The sequence continues at coordinate 9,435,800 of NC_037285.2, read as the reverse complement.
ACATTTATTGCTTACCAGTGAAAAGGGTACCATTTCATCAATGCAGTGTGAATAGGATATTTTCAACGAATTGCTGCTCAATCCATGCTATTATGATTGGTTGAGTTGATTATTTGGTGGATTGTTAGAGAGAAGCACGAGATTTACTTCAGAATATCCAAACAAAGTAGTTGGATACCTGTAGTTTTAGAAGGCTTCAATGCTTTAGAATTACAGCCTTGATTTCTGCTTAGACTTGAGGTTCCATGTTTGGAGCCATGAACTCATATTAAAGCAACATATTTGTACCCCGATGAAGCTGAGGGTATCACGAGCTTCACACAGTTTTTGAGTCTTGCTCTATGTTTATTTCACGTTTGTCAGTCTATCTACACAGTCACTTATATAATCCAGCCATGTCCGTATTAGAGATAGACTTGTCCAAAATTCTGCCAGTACTCACAGTGGATGCAGTAATGCTTGCTTGTCTCTCATCTTAACCTTGAACAGTTATAAGAAGTAAAATCATAATGATGTTGTCATATATTTTATAATTTGTTGAGCTGACGTGCCTGTATTACACTCTGTGTTGCCATTGTGAGGTTCTCAAGCTATGGTTTTCGAGTTTTGGGGTTGGTGGGTCAGGATCTTCCCTGATCTTCCAGACAAGTTGAATTGATTTCTTATATAGTTAGGGTTAACACACTCTTGCTTATCTCGCTGATAGAAGCAACCTCATGCATTACATAAAGGGATCGTTATGCAAATCATTTCATTTTGCTGTAGAGATCGCATCTTAGGAATATGCTAAGCTTGTACTTTGCTGGCTACATGTGATAGAACATGATATGATTTGCTTCTTTTAACTTTTTCATTCTTTTGATTAGTTACACACAAAGACAGCATTTGGTAGATGTGACTGAGATATTCAACATGCTCAACTGGGAAAAGAAACAACGACTTTTCAAACTAGGCTATCTCGTTGTTCTCCTGTTTCTTTCGATTTTCTGGTGGGTGAAATTGCTATATTGCTTCTACCTTTAAGGTTATTGTAATCGTTAGTGAAACAACTAAAGCAAGATTGTTTTACTCTTTGTTTACAGGATGATTTTTACCGCCTTGGAAGACAGTGATTATGATTAATTGGGATAATTACCTGCTTTAGTGAGACATTGGAGATACTGGATACCATAAACTGCTCCCTTGTGCAAAATAAAGGGCGTGTTGTAACTGATATAGTTCCAGTTCCATGATTGTAAGATTGTTTAGAATGCTGTTGATGTATTGAATAACATTTGAGGTTCCACTTCTTTTGGCCAAGTCATGTGATTCTGTGGCTTTCTGCTGGTTTCTTATTTTTATTTTACTGTTTTTTTGTTTGAATATTCTTCCTCGGTGACAAGATGAAGTTCAATTCAGTTCTTGGAACATATCTTGAAAATAAAACAGTTGTAAGTGAAGAATTTTGAGAGAAGTCTCTCTTTTCTTAATATTACTAGCAGTATGTTTGTACAATAAATAGGGAAGAGAAGCTAATCTACTAACCCTCAAAACAAGAAATAAATACTAGATAGGAAAGTATCTTACACTAAACTAGAAAGCAATAATCTAGAGAATCTGGATAGTTAATACCAGATTCTCTTTCCTAAACCATATATACTAAGATTTCTCTAAGATCCTAACTGATTTTGAGACTGATTTCCACACTCCCCCTCAAGCTGGGTTGTATATGTTATACATGCCCAGCTTGTGACTCAATTCTTCAAAATTAGTTCTTGGTAGAGCTTTGGTGAGGATGTCTGCAATCTGAGATCTTGTTGGAGTGTAGGTAAGGTGAACAATGTTCTTCTCAATCTTTTCTGTGATGAAGTGTCGATCTATTTCAATGTGCTTTGTCCTGTCATGATGAACTGGATTCGTTGCTATGCTTATGGCTGCTTGATTATCACAATGCATCTGGATAGGTGTCAATGATTCCATGCCAAGTTCTTTAAGTAATCTTTGTATCCACATCCCTTCACAGATACCAAGAGCTAGAGCTCTCAGCTCAGATTCTGCACTGCTTCTAGATACCACATGTTGTTTCTTGTTTCTCCAAGTTACTAGATTTCCCCAAACATAGGAGCAATATCCAGAAGTAGATCTCCTATCTATAATGTTTCCTGCCCAGTCTGCATCTGTGTAGATTTCAATATTTCTGCTGTCACATTTCTTGTATAGAAGGCCTCTACCAGGAGTCATTTTTAGGTACCTCAAGATTCTATTAACTACTGTCATATGATCTTCTGTTGGGGGTTCATGAATTGGCTTACAAAACTGACTGCAAAGCCAATATCAGGTCTGGTATGTGAGAGATAGATGAGTCGACCCACAAGTCTTTAATATCTCCCCCTATCCACTAATATACTATCATTTTCTACTCCTATCTTCTTTGTTGAATCCATTGGAGTGTCTGCAGGTTTGCATCCAAGCATTCCTGTTTCTTTTAGCAGATCCAAGACATATTTTCGTTGAGAAACATATATACCTTTCCTTGACCTTGCCACTTCCATGCCAAGGAAGTATTTGAGATACCCAAGGTCTTTGATCTCAAATTCCTTGGCTAAGAGTTTCTTCAGTCTCACCAGTTCTTCCTCATAATCCCCAGTTAAGATGATGTCATCCACATATACTATTAGGATTGCTATTTCCTTTTCTGGAGAGGTTTTTACAAATAGTGTGTGGTCTGCTTGGCATTGGGAATATCCATACTATGCTACTGTCTTTGTAAATCTGTCAAACCATGCCCGAGGGGATTGCTTGAGTCCATATAGTGATTTTTTCAGTCTGCATACTCTGTTGACATTGGAGGATGTTTCTAGTCCTGGAGGAATCTCCATGTATACTTCTTCTTCCAAGTCTCCATTAAGGAAAGCATTTTTGATGTCTAGTTGATGTAATGGCCAATCTTGGTTAGCTGCTAGGGATAGAAGCACTCTGATTGTATTAAGTTTGGCCACTGGAGCAAATGTTTCTTGATAATCTATTTCATAGGACTGAGTAAACCCTTTTGCAACCAGACAAGCTTTTAACCTTTCAATACTTCCATCAGCCTTATGTTTGATAGTAAATAACCATTTACACCCAACTGGTTTCTTTCCAGGTGAAAGTTCAGAAATTTCCCAAGTTCTATTCTTGTTTAAGGCACTGATTTCATCACTCACCGCCTTTCTCCACCCTAAATCTTTGAGAGCTTCTTCAATAGACTTAGGAATCTGCACACTGTCAATGGCTGAAACAAATGCATGATAGGTTGGTGATAACCCTTCATATGAAACAAATTTGCTGATGGGATGACTTGTGCATGATCTAACACCCTTTCTCAAAGCAATTGGAATATTTGAATCATCAATAACAGAGGCAGTATTCTCATGGTCAGAAGTTTCCATACCTGAGTATATTGGGGCAGAATCTGGACTTGGTTCTGAATCTTGGTCATGTGCAAGAGGTATTGTGTGCTCTATCTCCTTTCCAAGTTTTTTCCTTCTAGAATAAGTAAGAAACTCATGATTTGTGATCTGTTTTGGTGTAGGATGAATCTGGTCAGGAGATTGGACTGAGGCTGGTGGTGTTGGGACTGATTGGATTGAGGCTGGAGGTGTAGTGTAAGGACTCAAATGACTTTGGACAAGACTATGTTGGTTGTCTCCTGAGTTAATTACATGATCAGATTGTATATCCCAATTCTGATATTCTCTCATATTTGCCCCCTGAAGATCATACTTGAGATAGTATGCTTGGTGTTCAAAAAATGTGACATCCATAGAGGTATAGACCTTTTTGAGAACAAGAGAGTAACATTTATAACCCTTTTGGTGTGGAGAGTATCCTATAAAAATGCACTTGAGAGAGGTAGGGTCTAATTTTCCTCTATGGTGTATATGAACAAACATTGAGCAGCCAAATACTTTAGAGTCTAAGGAAGAGAGTATTTTGGTATGTGGAAAGGCTTGTAGAAGAACTTGGTTGGGAGTTCTGAAGTTTAGAACTCTAGAAGGCATTCTGTTGATGAGATAGGTTGCTGTGAGTACAGCTTCTTCCCATAATTGTTTTGGCACATGAGTAGAGAGCATAAGGGATCTAGCAACTTCCAACAGATGTCTATTCTTCCTTTCAGCCACTCCATTTTGTTGTGGAGTGTTAACACAAGAGCTTATATGGATAATGCCTTGATTTAGACAATAAGTATTAAGGTTAGAATTGAAATATTCTTTGGCATTATCAGTTTTTAGGATTTGGATTTTAGTCTGGAATTGGGTTTGTATCATGGCATGGAAGTTTTGGAAAATCTGGCTGACCTCAGATTTTTCTTTCATAAGGAATAACCAAGTCAATCTAATGTGATCATCAACAAAGGAGACAAACCACCGAGTTCCAGTTATATTGTGCACTTGTGAGGGGCCCCATACATCACTATGAATCATTGCAAATGGATGTGATGGTTTATATGAAATGGTGGGATAGCTACTGCGAACATGTTTAGAGAGTTGACATATTTCACTTTTGAAGGATTGTGAGCTTTTATTGGAAAACAATGATGGAAACAGCTTTTCAAGGTACATGAAGTATGGATGACCAAGACAATACTGCCATAACAGAACTTCACTATCTTTATTGACATGAAAATTTAAAGCTAACTGACCCTTGGATGATACATAGCTTCTGTTTTGAGTTTGCTTTAGAGGAATCTCACTTTTGAGCAGATAGAGCCCAGAACACATCTTAGCACTGCCAATCTTCTTCCCCGTATCCAAATCCTGAAATATACACAAATGAGGAAAGAATTTAGCAACACAATTTAGGTCACGAGTCAATTTGCTAATTGAGAGTAGGTTGCAGTCTAGGTTAGGAACATGGAGAATAGAGTTTAGGATCATGTCCCTTGAGAGTCTACTCAGCCCTATTCCCTTTACTTGGGAGGAAGACCCATCAGCAATACGGACTGTAGAATTATTAGTGCACTGATTGTATTCATTAAGAAGAGTGGCATCTCCTGTCATATGGTCTGATGCTCCGGAGTCGATGATCCAAGGGTTTGAGTGTTTCTTACTAACAGTAAGGGCTGTTGAAAATTTACCTTTTTGTGCTGACAGACCAGATCCAGAACCAGAGGCTGACATACTTGGTTGAGACAGTGAATTCTGACTGAAGAGTTTCTGTAAGATCTCAAGCTGTTCCTTGCTGAAAGGACTTGTTTCTGTTGGCAGAATGGTGTTCTTATCTCGGTTGTTATCTGAGATAACATTGTGGGCACGTCTATCTTTGTCATTTATTGATTTTGATGGTTTCCAATCAGCAGGTTTGCCATGAATCTTCCAGCAGTTTTCCTTGACATGTCCTGGTTTGTTGCAGTGATCACACCAGGGTCTTCCTTTCCTCTATCGGTTATCATAGTTGCTGTTTGAATAGCCTCGAGCAGCAAGGGCAGATCCTTCCATTATATGAGCTGAGTTGTGAGGTCCCATCATTACTTTCTTTCTACTTTCTTCACGTCTAACCTCAGAGAATGCTTCTCTGAGATTTGGAAGAGGTTTGGTTCCCATTATTCTTCCTCTGACTTTATCAAGGTTCTTGTTGAGCCCAATAAGAAATTTAAAAGTTCTTTTCTGCTCAACAATTCTTCTATATAGGACTGTGTCTTCAGGGCAATTCCAGCTGTGAATTTCAAACATATCTAGGTGCTGCCAATGACGGCAGAGAGTGTTGAAGTATTGAGTAATAGAAAGTTCTCCTTGGCGTAGATCATGTAACACTGCCTCAATCTCAAATAGTTCTGATGTATTTTCAGAACTTGAGTAGGTTTCTCTTGCTGCTTCCCAGATTTCCTTTGCTGTTCCATATAGGAGAAAATTTTCTCCAATTTCATTGGTCATTGAATTGATCAGCCATGACATTACCATATGATTTTCAGTCTTCCATGTTCGGAACATGGGATCATTCTTTCCTGGTATGATGATATCCCCTGTGAGGCAGTCATCTCTGTCCTTTCCATAAATAAACATCATGACTGATGATGACCATTGAAGATAATTATATCCATTGAATTTGTGTCCTGTGATTTGGTGTGATGTGCCTTCAGTGCCTCCTGAAAGGCTACCATGAAAGGTTGTTCCTGGCTGTGAGGTCACCTCAGAGAAAGAGCTTTATCCTGCTGCTGCCATGCCTTAGAGAAGCAGATTAGGGTTCAAGAGTAGGCTCTGATACCATGAAGAATTTTAAGAGAAGTCTTTCTCTTTTCTTAATATTACTAGCAGTATGTTTGTACAATAAATAGGGAAGAGAAGCTAACCTACTAACCCTCAAAACAAGAAATAAATACTAGATAGGAAAGTATCCTACACTAAACTAAAAAGCAATAATCTAGAGAATCTGGATAGTTAATACCAGATTCTCTTTTCTAAACCATATATACTAAGATTTCTCTAAGATCCTAACTGATTTTGAGACTGATTTCCACAATAAGAAAACCCTTTCAATGAATTGATGTGGTTTTAAGGGGCCTTCTTCAAGATGTTGGAAGCAACTCGAGTTCAGCTTGAATTTGATTTGTTTAGCTTTTGCCTTGTTAAGTGGGGTAACGTCGATTACTGAATTGGTCGCAACTCGCAACAGTGTTCTATAATTGCTCCAGTGACCCCTGAAGAAGTCAAAATCACGATATTCTCCCTGAATGGCAGCAAGGCTGGGCCAGATGGATGTTCAGCCGATTTCTTCAAAAAAGCTTGGAGTACTGTGGGAGAGGATGTTATTTGATGCGGTTCTGAGTTTCGTTTTCAGTAGGAACCCTTTGAAAGCAATCAATTCCGTCGCGAGTACCTTGGTTCCAAAATTGCAAAATGTAAACAGGGTTGCTGACTTTGGACCTGTTTCTTGTTGCTCCACAATCTGTAAATGCATTTCAAAGATTCTTGCTAATAGGTTAAGGTTTGCTTGCCTTCTCTAATTAGCTTGAATCCAACCGCATTTATTCATGTTTGGAAAATTGGAGGCCATATTTTAATTGGCTTAAGAAATTATGAAGGGTAAGGAATATTTGGAGTTTCTCAAGGTTGTGCTCTGAAGGTGGACATTATGAAAGCCTTTGATTCGGTTCATTGGGGCTTTCTCTTAACGTTATGAGGGCAAATGATTTTCCATTAATGGTGGTCTCTGGTTATTTTGATGGAAGAAGGGGGCTTAGGCAGGTGGACCTCTCTTCCCTGACCTACTGGTTATTGCTATGGAGATCCTATCTTGCATTCTTAATGATGCTGCGTTCTCTTGAATTATTCCTTATCATCCAAAATGCAAGAAAATTAGTCCTACCCATCTTTGCTTTGCTGATGATCTGTTGATTTTCGCTGCTGGTTGTGCTTCTGCTGTTCAGGGTGTAATCAGCTCTTTGCAGGCTTTAACATGGTATCAGGCCTTAAATGCAATCCTTCGAAAAACGAATTTTTCAGTGCTGACTTTTCTTCTTCTCTCTCGAACGATTTGCGAGGTGTGTGTGGGTTTAAATTGGCAAATTGTCTATAAGGTATCTTGGAGTTCCTTTGATCACAGGAAGATTAAACGTTGATGATTGTAAGTCTGTGCTTGAGAGACTTTCATCAGGGTTGCACTGGGCATAAAAAAAGTCTTTTGCAGGAAGCCTGCAATTAATTTCACGTGTCATTTTTAGTATCCAGAACTATTGGTGTTCTATTTTCATTCTGCCTTTGCAACTGATTAAATGCATTGAGAAGCTTTGTAATACTTTTCTTTGGAAAGGATAGGAATGGTCAGCTAATGGTGCTAAAGTTGCACGGAGGGTTGTAACTCTTCCAAACCAGGAAGGAGGTCTTGGACTATGATTATAGAGTGGAATAATACTTGTGTGCTCGGAAATTTATGGAGTATTTATCTTGCAAACAGGTTCTCTACGAGAGCTTGGATTTATGCTTATAAGTTGAAAGGAAAAGGTATCTGGATCCTGAAAATTCCATGTGACTGTAGGGATTGTGTGGGGTTAAATGGATCATGGGCTTGGGAATGGGAAGAAGACACATATGGTGGGAGGATCGATTCTTGACATCCTTTCGGGCTTTTGGTGAAGGAATACGGCCCGAGAATTTTCCACCATACTGGACCTTCTACTGTTGCGAAAGTGGCTGATGTTATACGTGCCAATAATTGGGCATGGCCTGCTGTGAGGTCTGATTATATGGCTGATGTTATTAGTGCTGTTTGCAGGACTATTTTTTCGGACTGATCAGCTGAAGAGATAATGTTATATGAAAAGATTGGTTCAGATGGAAAATACTCTGTTCGAAGTGCTTGGGATTTCTCAAGGTTGAAGGGCAGTAAATTAGATTGCATAAGTTGGTCTGGGGACCTCTTCACGTCCCTAGACACAGCTTCATCTCATGGCTTGAAGTGTTAGGACAGATTTTCTACAGATATTAGACAATATCAGCATGGCAGATTGATCGATACAAGCAGTGCTTTGTGCAGTAACAGTGACAAAACCAGGGACCATTTGTGTCTTGAATGTGAATACTCTAAAGTAGTATGGTTTACAGAACTACTAATGTGGCATTAGTAGGAATGTGGATGGCTGGAGGTCTGCGTTTGCATGGGCAGTGCAACGTACAGAAATGTTTTCCATCTGTTATTTTGCGGCTTTCTTGGAATGCAAGTGTTTATGGGATGTGGAAAGAGCGAAACAATAGGGTTCGTGGTAATGGCAGTCGATCTGCAGAGTTTGTGGTTAATTTGGACTGCACAGCTTTTTAGCTGCGGGCTTCATAAGTTACCCAGTTTTGCTGGATGCGGTTGTTTTTTTTTTTCTTTCTTTCTTTTTTGTTCAAACCTCAAGCTTATAATTAACTTATCTCAATTATTATTCTTTTAGGGAAAATTATCACGATATTACAACTTTCATTGAAAAAAAAAAACTAACAATTACATTGTTATTTTCTCCTTGCTAAAAAAAACTAAAATACAAGAAATTATGAAGATATTATTTTTTTTGTTCGAAACTTGTGTCTTAGATTAAAATAACTTTATTTCGATCGATAAAAATATATATTTTTATAAATAAATAAATTAATAAGAAAATGGGAGTTGGAAATGAAAATTTTCACCCTTATTTAATTATTGAGATTCTTATAAATATTTATTTTTATTATTTTAAATTTGTTTATTAAATAATTACATTGTGAATAATAAAAAGATATTTTTTATCAAATAAACAAATGCATAAACAAGGAAGGAAAGAAGACTTTAACTTAATAAATACTTTTTTTTAGAGTTTAAATATTTTAAATTCTCATGAGTATTTATTTTAGTTATTATATAATTAAATAAAAATCAGCTTTGAAAACTACCATGATATCTTGTGTAAAATTTATTTTAATTCAAATTCTCCTTTCAACATTGCCGATTCTTTTTAACCCTAAAAGTCCCAACTCTACACCGAATTCCCTTTCCCCACTCGCCACCCTCCACTTCTCTTCTGTCCCAATACCCACAATTTCACCCCTAATTTTTATCAAACATTACGTTTTGAGTGATTTTGGGCTCTGACATTCATTTATTTTTCAACGTTGAAACTCCTCAAAGTGGTTGGCGAGAATGGAGTTGCACCATTCAATTTTGATTTTTGGATATGTTTTAGAATTTGGATTAGTGTTATGTTCATTATATTTTTTTAAAAAATTTCTTGTCATAATCCAATTTCAGGTCCCTAAAATTTTTTCAACCTTTTATTTTCTTAAAAAATAATCCAAAAACATTATTTAAATCAAAATTTCCATTAAAAAAAAAGATTTTTAGGTCACAAATAAGCAAGAATTCAAGTTGAGCTACTTAGAAATCAACGTGGGCATGCAAGTTGGTGTTTACTTAAAGAAAAATGGAAAAAATAGATTGAAATTGGTCAAGATGGTATAAATTGGATGATTGAGGACCAAAAGAAATAAAGTGGTAATTTTTAGGAGTCCAATTTGGTTAGCTGAGGGCCTAATTGAAGAAAAAAATTGAAGATTGGGGTAAAATTGCATAAACTTGAGGGCCAATGACCTAACTAAAAGAGATAGAAACTTGGAAGGGCTTAATTGAAAGAAAAATCAAGTTTAGAAGTCAAATTGACTAAAATTGAAAGAATTAATAGTCTAGGGATTGGAGTGTAATAGGCATTGAAAGTTGAGGGTCTTAATTGACTGGATCGGGGGGTAAGTAAAAGGAAATCTAAAGTTAAATGGCCAATTGAGGATCAAATTAAACAATTCTGAAACCAATGACCATTTTGTAACAAACGCTGAAGTCTGAATGTTTAATTAAAGAACGCCAAGGGTGTAATTGCAAGAGTTTATGAGGAAAGGGCTCAAGTAAAGGTCAAATTAAAAACTGGTGGAGTTGAGGACTAAAATGAAAATGCATAGAGCCAAACAACATCATTTATTCCTAAATTAGGAACTTTAAATGGGTAAGAGAACGACAAGTCATTTAATATATAAGAGGACGACGTGTCGTCTGAGAACCTAGACTTTAACCTTAAAACTCAAATGACATGTCGTCTAAAAACCCTAAGTAAGAATGACATGTCTTCTAAGGTCTCGATTTGCCCTAATAGTGGTGAACGACATGTAGTTCATTAATAGGGCTTAGAAAACAATGTCATTTTAAAGCTATTATTTATCTTTTTCCCATAGAAATCACAATTTGCCCAATGAGAAGACTTTGACTGGATTAAAAAACAAATTATCACAATTAATTAAAGATATTGGCAGAATAACACAATTAAAAAAATAATTAGTGAAATAGCACCATTTGTATATGTCACGATTGAAAAACAACTTTTATAACTTACCGTTATTCAGAATAGTGACATTCAATAACAAATATTAAATGTGCAGGAAAGATAGAGAGAAAATGAAAGAAGAGAGAAAAAGAAAGAAAAAAAATTTGGAGACATTAGTAACATAAAAAAAATATCGAGGAGATAAATTTAACGACATCAAAAAAAGTGATCAACGGTAACCCGAGTGGGCCACACTTATTGTCCAAAGGGTGAGGGTGGCTCACTTGTGTTTGGAGGCAAGTGTGACCCATTCGGATCACCGTTGGTGACCTTTCATGATGGTATCAACGATATCATAATTGGAGTTTCGGTGTGTCTCCGATATCTTTTTCTTTATTTCCTTTTCTCTCTCATCTCCCTTCTCTCCTGCCCATTTAATATTTTTATTGGATATTGTTATTCTGAATAGCAACAAGCTATAAAAGTCATGTTTTCCAATCACAATATATACAAACTGTGTTTTTTTTGTCAATTATTTTTTTAACCATGTTATTTTGCCTATATTATTTTTTTAAATGTGCTAAAAACCAAGCGGTTTACCAAGCGCTCCAATGAGAACTGGTTATACCGCTATACATGCAAAATGTATTGAAATGGATGAGAAAAAGGTTAAAGCTATCCAAGAATAGCCTACACCTAAATCAATCATTAAGGTTAAAACTTTTCATGGTTTGGCTAGTTTTTATAGACGATTTGTTATAGATTGTAATACTCCTGCCATATCTTTAACTAAAATTATTAGAAAATCAGTAGGTTTTAAATAGGATATTGAACAAGATACTACATTTAAAATTCTTGAATAAAATCTTTGTTCAACACCTTTATTAGTTTTACCTAACTTACAAGAACTTTTAAAATTGAATGTAATACCTCGGGAATAGATATTGAATTTGTTTTAATGCAGGAGAAGCAACCTATTATATATTTTAGCAAAAAACTTAATGGTGTAGCATTGAGCTACTCTATCATATCGCAACGTCATAGGAATCAAACTACTTAGTAAGGAGCCATTCAATTGTTACACCTGGAACCATTCAATTTCCAAATCCTAAATCATTTTATGATCAATTTGGATAGTGATTATGTGATGGAACTCATTCTTATGTTTTTAATCTCTACTTCTATTTTCTCAATTTTAATTAATTATAAAATTTTATTTTTTAGTTTTTCATGTGACGTTTTATTTTCTCTTTTTGAATGTCAAGGAAATTTTAATTAACATATTTAGCGTTTGTGAAGTTAGGTGTAGCTCAATCAATGTTAAAACATCTTCACTTCTCTAACTTGAAGAAAAAAAAATTGATGGATGGAGGGTACAATTTGTTAATGAAACAGGCACTAAAAGGATTTAATTAATCAAATATAATGTAGTTGGACTCAATTACGAAAAGCAACCTAGAATATTTACCTCATGTGCAGTTATTACTTTCACGGTACAACCAGACATGTTGCATTGTGGATTAAAACAATATAATGATAAATTTGTCATTCTCAACAAAAATCAATGGCTTGACTATTAGTGGTATTATGGTTTTTTTTGCAAGGCCCATTGGTTATTGCAAAATTAATTAGGGATAACTTGATTTTTTATATTTTAAAAACATAGTAAATTATCCTTAAAAGAAAATTTTATTTAATTGACAGCTAAAGGCTTTTCTGAATTTTTATTTTTTAAAAGTATAATAAAATGACTAAATTATACTTAGAAGCAAAATAAAATAAAATTGAAGTGGTGTTTAGGGGTTTTTTTTTGTATTTTTCATCATTTGTTTTAGTTATAATTAAGTTGATTAAGGTCAATTTGGTGTTTTAGCAAGTGGGAGACACGTGCAACGTGTAAGGCGTCTTTCGGTGACCAAACGTCCTCTTCTCTCTTCTAGTGTTCAGGCAGATGTATATGATAGCGCAACGGTTAGGCTTCGATAAATTTGTTTTCTTCTCCTCCTTTTTTCTCTCTTCTCTTCTCGGGTTTCGTGTTTTTCCGTTCAAAAATCAAATATGTATTGTCAATTTGTATTTGTATTAATTTTTGTTCTTATTATTTTGATTGCTATTTTTTTTGTTTTTAATGCATTTTGAAATTAATTTTGGTTTTCAATTTCATCCCTCAGAATTTGATTTCATTTAATTTTTTCTATTGATTTTAGTCCTCATTATTTTAATTGTTATTTTTTTTTATCATTTTCTTGATTTATTTTTTTTAATTTTATTCCTTATTTTTTATTTAATTTCTATACTAAATTTAGTCTTCATTATTTTTATTGTTATTTTTTTTTTGTTTTTTAATCCTTTTTATGATTAATTTTAAAAAAAAACAATTATCCCTTGATATTTGAATAATTGAGAATTTTGCTTTATAATTTTTTTTGTCTTTGTTTTTTATAGGGCAATCTTAGTCTCATGACTCGGGTCACGGGTTTAGAAAATTAGCTTGATTTGACTTCGGTCTTTTTTTAAATTAATTTTTTTTTAATTTCATCTTTCAATATTAAGTTAGTGGGTCTTGAGCTTTGTGATTTTTTCTATTTTTTTTCTATGGGGTTATCTCAATCTCATATCATGGGTTATAGATTAGTCAAATTAACCCAGGTTAACTTGAGGTTTTATTTTTTATGTTTTTTTAATTAATTTTTTTAAATTTTATCTTTCATCATTTAGCTTACTTGAAAGTTGACCTTTATTTTTTTATTTAATTTTTTGTATGGAGTTATTCTGGTCTCACGACTGAGGTGCTGTTTGGTAATGCGGTTATACCGGAGATTAAAATAAACCACAGTTTTTATGTGTTTAGTTATTAAAAAAATGAGTTTTATTTTAGTGGGACCCACATTAATTGTGGTTGCACCTGTGGCTGATAAGAAGCTGGAAAATTATGCTTTCCAACAGCAGCTAACCTCATTTTTAAGATCCACTGTGCTAAGAAAAAAAAGCCGGCTCAACTATTCATCTTTTGTCTCTGGAATTGCAAATTCTATATGTTGTAGCTTGTCTTCCCCAAACATTACAAGAGCAGGTAAAAGATGACTTCCTGGAGCTTTTCCCTGACATGATTGTGTATGACCCAGCCGAAGACTTGTTTGAAGATCAAGATAAGGAAGATGACTAGGGGCGGAGCGATCCAGCTCCACGATCTGCTTCACAAGGAATGGTGCCTTTCCTCTCTCAAACTTCAATCATCTGCAACAGCTGGAAGAGGTGGATGCCTATACATGATCGAAAGTTGTAGATGAATTAATCATGGCAGATCACTCGTTCAAGTTTCTTTACAAAAGTGAACAGTGGAGAGTGAATTAATTCACTCTCCACTGTTCACTTTTGTAAAGAAAGGTGGAGCACTGTTTCGGCCGGGTCCTGTGTAAATCTAAATGTATTAAGGGCCCGTTTGTTTGCAGGAAAGTAGTTTTTTTTTGGAAAGTGAATTCCGGGGAAAGTGAATTCCGGGAAAGTAAATTCCGGGAAAGTATTTTCCGATGTTTGGTAGTGTAATGGAAAATAAGTTGGAAAACACTTTCCAGTGTTTGGTTATGTTATGGAAAATGAGCTGGAAAATAACTTATTAATGTTTTATTTTTTCAAGTTTATTAAAATAATAAGGAACAAATCTTACAAATTAAAAAGTTGAATGAGAATGAAATTGAAAAAAAAATATAATTTCATAAATTATCTCAAATAAAATAAATAATAATCAAAATAATAGAGATCAAATCTAAAAAATTAAAAAAAATAAAAGGTGAAGAAATTAAAATAATAATAATTAACATTTCATAAATTATTTCAAATAAAATAAGTAAAAATCAAAAGAATGAGGACCAAATTTGATAGATAAAAAATTTCAATAAAAAAATGATAAGGAAAAAGCAAATAGCAATTATAAAAATAAGGACCAAAATTAATATAAAAATTAAATTTTAAGATATGAAATTGAAAAATAAATATTCAAAACAAATTATATATAGCAATCAAAAGTATGAGGATCAAATTTGATATAATCAGCAAATAATGACATTTCTAAATTTTTCACAACTTCCGGAAAGTGTTTTCCGCCCAAATTTTTCAGGAAAACACTTTCCTGAAAACCAAGCCAAATTTTCCTTTGACTGGAAAGTGTTTTCCGTTGACCAACTTTTTCAATGGCAAACAAACACAGGAAAGTTTGGAAAGTGGTTTCCCGGAAACCACTTTCCGGAAAACAAACACAGCCAAAAAGGAAAACACTTTCCTAGAAATCAAACCAAATTTTTCTTTGACTGGAAAGTGTTTTCCGTTTACTGAAAAGTGTTTCCGTTGACCAGAAAGTGTTTTCCATTGACCGGAAAGTGTTTTCCGTTGACCAACTTTCCTAATGGCAAACAAATACAGGAAAGTTTGGAAAGTGGTTTCCCGGAAAATAAATTCCGGGAAACAAACATGGCCTAAATAGTTCCGATCCAATAAAATAAAATAAAATTATTTTTTTATTTTTAATTATGTTTTATTCAAAAAAACTAGTATTTATCATTATTTAATGTCATTACATAAATTAGAAGGATATCGCATAATGACGTAACATTTACAAAATTTGATGGCAATTTCAATTTTATTCTTGATAATATTTTACCTGATGTTGTTGCACGCTCAATAAATCATGGAAAATATAGTCCTTATTGAATGAATTTTGTACGTTATGGAATTGTAGATAGTTTAATGGAACAATAAAAAATATTTTATATAAAATATTATTTATTTCATGATGTAATAGCAATAGTTTATAATACTTTGAATTAAAAACCATCAATATTAATATATATATTTTTAAAATTATTTTATAACCTCAATTTCAAAAGCATTCTTAACCAAACACATTAAATTACTTTTTGTTCAACCTCAATTTCAACCACAGTTTTAACTAAATATATATTTTTTCAAATCAACCGCAACTAAAAGTACTTTTTATAAAACAATTTTTTTCAAACTACAACCACAACAACTGCCGCAATACCAAACACACCCTAAGTTGTGATTTTAGCATACTGACTCAAGTCAAATATTTTTATTTTTAAAAAAAATTAATTTTTTTTCACTGAATCATTATTGTTGATAATTGAGATTTGAATTTTTTAATTTTTATTTTTATTATATAGTGTTGGCGAACATTTATTTTTATCAATTAGTCATTATTATTTTTTTATTATTGTTAGCTTTTTTATAATTATATTATTAAATTAATCATATAAAATCCATTGATATCAATGTTCTGATCCTAACTTTTTTTAAAAAAATAAATATCATCACCTAAACATTTTTATTTTACATTAGAAAAAGTTTATCCCGAATCATAATCCACCCACTTGTTACCCCACTAATTGGATACAAATCAGAGCAAAGCCCACGGATCCACTGCCTAATGTTAGAGTGTTAACCGGACCGCTCCTTGAAACAGAGAGAGCAGCGGTCTTGGGGGCAACGTCATCTAAATCCGATCAAAGCCACTCTCTTTCTTGACGACGGCAGCAGCCTCTGAATCTCCGACTCCGTCAAAAAGGTCCTCTCTCTCCCTTTCTTTGGTTATTGCTATTATAATTGATTACACCTTTTTTTTTTCAAAAAAAAATAGAAAAAAAATTGCTAAACGAAGTCCAACATGGTGGCTTTCTGATGTAATTGAATGTGAAATCTCTGTTATTCAATTATGTTCTCTCTGGTGGTGAAGCAATTATTTGAAAATCCGTGTTTTGGTCCATGGGTTTCCGTAGAAACCAACAATAAGATTCTTTTTGTTGTTTTGGCTCTTTTGTCTAGGTCTGATGTTTTTGCATTTGTTTATGGTATTATATCAGTCCCAGAAAATGTGCTAGCTTTCAGATCCCTGTAACTTTTCTTGCAGTTCAGACTCCAGACTCCTACAAGATGGTTAATGCCACTAAAGGGTTGTTCATATCCTGGTAAATATCTCATTAGCTTAAAACCTTTTCAGCCCAGGAAATTGTTTACTGGTGAATACATCTCTAGCCATTCACTCTTGGGCTGGTATGTGATTGTCATCAATTTTATAATTTGAAGTCATTCGTTGCTTGTAATGGAATGGCCAAGCAGGTGTATTGCATTTAGATGTGCATATATTTCATGCTCGTGGTGGAGGCTTTTGCTTAGTTTCACCCAAGCTCTTAACTTTGTTACTGAAGGGCTCTTGTCATGTTTATATTGTAGTGACATACCTATGGCACAATTCATCATCAATTTGAATGCTTCACTACCGGCATCACAGAAGTTCATCATTCATATTTTGGACAGCACTCACATGTTTGTCCAACCGCATGTGTCTGATATGATACGAAGTGCAATTTCAGACTTCAGAGAGCAGAATTCCTACGAGAAGCCCTCTTAATTTGCCCATCTGTTCCCTCGTTTATGGTATTTTTATTATAAACACTCGATTAGACCATCATACCCATACTTCAGCTCATCAATATTTCTGTTTGCGTTTCTGTCATTCAATGCAAATCAAAGCTTTCTTGTTAATGGAAAGGAACAAAATATCCTCGGGCAATATCAGATTTAAGTTGGAGTTTACTTGGAAGGGTATGCAGTTGAAACCTGTTTTCCTGTATAGCTCCTGAACTAGCTGGCTGAGCTTGGAAAATGTAGATGGACATGATACTATATATCTATTTTACTGCACCGATTATTTCTTTTTTTTATTTTTGTCAAGCCATAAAATGCTTCTATCTAATCTCGATAACTAATTCAATTCCATTAAGTTTCGTAGGATACTTGTAATCAGCAACCCATTCTCGGCATTTTCTCTTTCCTTTATTAATGATTTGTAATATTTTCATACCGATATTTATTTTCTAATTTGATTTTAAATAAGTCGTAGAAATAATTTAACTCGTGGCCATCATTTGAAAGCAAACTGTGTCTAAGAAGGGTTTTTTTTTTTTTGTCACAGGGTGACTTGTTGGGCTATACAATGGAGGGTAACCCTCCCCCCATTACAGTATAATTATTAACAAAAATATATTTGAGATAAAATACCGTGAATTGCATGGTAGAACATGATGCATTTTTTGCATGTGAAAGTTCATTTTAATTCTTGAAAGTTTTAAATTTTACATATGTGGTCCATGTAGTTTTGGGTATTTATACTTTGGTCCTCAATCTTTATTTATATTATATTTCAATTCATAAGTTTTAAGATAAGAGAGAAAAAATTACCGGAAAAAAAAGTGAAAAGAGAAAGAATTTGTTCGACTATATTTTGATCACAAAAGGAACAATTTTGGTGTTAATAAGTTTATATTAGAGACTAGAGTTCACTGAAGATGATTTTGCCATGTAATCAAATATTGGAAAATAAAGAAAATGGTTTCTAAAAAAGTGTTTTTCTATAAAGTTGATGTCTAAGAAAGGTTTTTTTTTATTATTATTATTAGGTGATTTGATGGGTTATTAGATAGAGGATAACCCTCCCAAATTAAAAAAAAAAAAAAAGATTTGAGACAAAATATTGTGAATTTCTTGGTAGAACACGATGTATTTTTTACATGTGAAAGTTCATTTTAATCCTTGAGATTTTCAACTTTTACATATATGGTCCATATAGTTTTGGGTATTTATATTTCAATCCTTAATCTTTATTTTTATTAAATTTTAGTTTTTGAGTTCTAAGAGATGAGAAAGAAAGTAACCAAAAAAGAAAGAGAAAAGAGAGAATTTGATCGATCATATTTTGACCATAAAAATGAGGATTTTGGTGTTAATGGGTTTGTAATAGAGAGTGTAGTTCAATGAGGATTGTCTTTTTATGTAACCAAATATTGAAAAGTGCATAAAGTGGTTTCTAGAAACAAACGGAGTTGATGTCTAAAAAAGTTTTTTTTTTCACGGAGTGATTTGTTGGGCTATACAATTAAGGGTAACCCTCCCAGATTAAATTATAATTATTAACAAAAACATATTTGAGACAAAATACCATGAGTTGCATGGTAGAAAACAATGTTTTTTTTCCCATGTGAAAGTTCATTTTAATCTCTAAAATTTTCAACTTTTACATATTTGGTCCATATAGTTTTGGGCATTCATGTTTTAGTCCCTTTATTTTTATCATATTTTAAATTTTGAGTTCTAAGAAATGAGAGAGAAAGTAATTGGAAAAGGAATAGAAAAGTGAAAGAATTCGACCAACCATATTTCAGCCACAAAAAGATAATCTTACTATTAATGAGTTTGTATTAGAAAGTAGAGTTCACTAAAGATAGTTTTGTCTTGTAAACAAACTTTGAAAAGTAGAGAAAGTGGTTTACAGGAAAGTGTTTTCTAGAAACAAATAAGGTTGATGTCTAAAAAGGTTATTTTTTTTCCAATAAGGTGATTTATTGGGCTATACAATAGTGGGTAACCCTCCTATATTACATAAGAATTATTAACAAAAATAGATTTGAGATAAAATACTGTAAATTGCATGGTAGAATATGATACATGTTTTGCACATGAAAGTTTATTTTAACCCCTGAAATTTTCAACTTTTACATATATGGTCTATGTAGTTTTGGGTATTTATGTTTCAGTTCTCAATATTTATGTATATCATATTTCAGTTCTTGAATTCTAAGAGATGAGAGAGAAAATCACTAAAAAAAAGATGAGAAAAAGAATTCGACCAACCATATTTCAGTCACAAAAAAAATAATCTTAGCATTAATGGATTTGTATTAGAAAATAGAGTTCACTAAAGATGGTTTTGCCATGTAACCATGTTAAAAAAAAATATTCAAGAACTATAAGGTTTTTATGGATTTTATTTTATTTTTAGTTTTTATAATGATTAGAGGATGTTTTGGGGTTGAAAAATAAGATTCTTGAGGTTTATGTTTTTGGTTTGTTTTCGAGTCAAGAAAAGGTTGAAAAATGAATTATAAAGAGCTAAAAACTAGTCTCCTATTTTTCATAATCAAAGGTGGCCAAAAATTGTTGCAACAAATTATGCAACGTTTGCTGTCAATTTTTTTATTATACTGGGAAGAAAAAAATGTCAAGCACCGGCCTTTTTTAAGCCCATGCTCCTCTAGGCCTTCCGTTTTGAAAGCCAGGCACACAAGCTAGTCTTCTAGGCTTAGAAACACTTTTCTTTTTTAATTTAAAATAAGTTTTTTTAAAATTAATAATTACAGTGTTATCTAAAGAAATCATCTGATTATGTCAAATTTTTAAAAAAAAATTTGAGTTTTTCATGATTATATTTTGCAATAACTTTGTTAATAATTATATGAAAAAATTACCCTTAACATCTTGAGTTTGATCAAAATTATACTCCTATGCTGAGTTTTTAAAAAATACAATTTGTATCATGAATTATTACAAATTTTCAAATTATATAAAAAAACTAAACTACCCTTATATATAATATATCATAAACTCAAACAAAAGATAAATAAAAAGCTTTCCCTCCTCTCTAAACACAGATTCTCTCTTTTTAAACTTATTAGGTAGAACCCTAATCTTTTAATTTTTGTCAATTTATTGGTGAAAGGAAATTGATTCTAAGCAAAAGGAATAAATACTCATTTTCCAAGGAAATTCAAATATTTTCTGGGAAAACCTCTCAATCATCTCTTTGATTCTCCATGTAATCCACCTCTTATCTAGTACTTTTAGAGAAATTCATAAAATCTCACAATACTCAATCGATATCGAAGCACTACCACCTATCTGATGATGATGATTACTGCAATAGCGATGATGCTGGAGTTTCTAAGTAGAATGCCAAGGCCGAGAAGAAAAAAGTGAAGCAGAAGAAGCCTAAGAAACCTAAGGTGACTGCAGCTGAAGTCGTCGTAAGAGGTTTTGTTGTTGTTGGATGTAGAATGGTTTAGTTTTGAGGGATATTGTGGCAGTGTGAGATTGGGGTTTCAATGAATAATAATAGTAATAATCCTGAAAGAAGTATTGGGAACCCACGTTCGTGATATTTATGTAGTTGTGCATTTGGTATATTTTGCACTTCATAGAATATCATGAAGATTCAATCTAATAGAAAGGATGCCAGCAAGTTCGTCATTTCCTTTGTAAAATTTGTCAATTTATTACATTTTGCTCATAAAAGAATGTCAAAATTCATGCAGAGAATAAGATTTTGCACGAGAGAAAGGCCAAGAAGAAGACTTCGTCGTCTAACAATTTGTCTTTAATGAAAGTAATGAGTTGGTTGCTTAATTGTATCTCAAAAGAACTATCTTAAATCAATAATTTAAGTTATTAGATGAGGTTCCAAGATATAATTTGTATTATTTTTTAATACACCACTTCAAGTGAAAGTTCTTTGAACTTGAAACTTGTACAGACCAACATTACCTTGTATTTAATTTTTATCACATAAATAGTGATGATAAGATTCGAAACTAGCCATTTGGTCATTAAAACTCTGATTTCATGTCAAAGAACCATCTTAACTCAATAGTTTAAGCCGTTAGGTGAGGTTCCTGTTAGAAAATTCCAGAAATCAAACACATACAATTTACGTTGTTCGGCAACTTGCCTACTCCACGAAGCTATTGGTTTGTATTAATCAAGCTTAGAAACAATACAAACAACAAAACAAGGAGGAAGAGAAAATTCTTCTATACTCAACTCAACTCTCTCTAACTCTCTCTTTGTGTTTCTCTCTATTTTCGTGTGTCACTTACCTCTCATTAGCACCTTCTATTTATAGCTGATATGGGAGACAATCCTCCCCATTTTAGTTGATTATAACAGTCACTCCTGCCACCGTATTTAATATTCGGCAACCACTCTTAACCTTCACCATGCAGCCATGTTTGACATGGCAGCCAACAATTAGTTTGTGTCTATACATAACAGTTTTAAAATATAATTTATATTATTCTTTAACATGGTATTCGTATAAAAGAATTACTTGGAGCTCATGAACAAAAGTGAGATCTTGAAAATGCACACATTAAATAAGAACTAAAATGGATGAAAAAGTTTTATCACTAAATTAAAACACAAGTTTTTTAAATTTGAGCTCAATGGTATATTAATGGGTGAGCTTCTGGGTTTATGGTTGGAGATGGTGGCGAGGGGAAGGGAAGGTGGTGACTAGGTTTGGTGTTTAGAGAAGAAAGATAGGTGAAAGAAGATGGCTAAGGTTTTGTTTATTCAATAACAAATTTATAATATTTAAGTCTTTTTATTTAATGAAAAAATTATAATATTTAATATAAGAACTTTTTAGTCATTGAATAAAAAATAATAGCAAGCTTGTAAATAATCAAATAATTTGTGTTGATTGTTTTTTGGTGCCCTAGATGTAGAATGTAAACTGTTATGTGCACACCAAAATTTAAAATGCAAACATTAATTTTTCAAAACTTGATAAATAAGTGTAATTTTAATTAAATAATAGGACAGTAGCAATAATTTTAAATGATTATATATGAGCGTAATATGCAATAAGTTGCAGAAAAATTATATGTAAATATTCAATGAGAATAAAATAAATATTTTTTTGTTATTGTTATTTTTTTTATAATGTTCACAAATTAATTATTCTTTTATTTTTTTCATACAACTTCATGAAAATTAAGAAGGCATGAATTTTTTTTGTTTAAAACTTGCTTTCTAGATTATAATAAGTTTTCATTTTAAAAAAAACATACTACTAAAAAGACATATTAAAAAAAATATAATAAGGAAATGAGATTTTTTCGTCAAAAAATAATTTTTTTACTTCTTAATTTAAACTATTGAAATTCTTGCTAATATTTATTTTAATTACATTGGATTTCTATTAAAAATGATATTGTTAATATAAAAAGCTATTTTCATAAATAAAAAAAAGCATAAATAAAAAATAAAGACTTTGACTTAAAAAATACATTTTCTTCTCTAGATTTTAAATCCTTAAAACTCTTATAATTATTTATTTTAATTGTCATAAACTTAATAAAGATTAGCATTGTAATTTACTCTCCAACATTACAGGGCCATAAAATCTAGTGATAACTAAATAAAATGGAATAATAGTAACTCAAATCTGTTTCCGAGAACGAAATTATTGGATGTAACTTAAATTGATTTTTATTTTTTATTTGAAAAGGCATTAATTTAAATATTATTTAATAAAATTGATTTTAGGCTGTCAAGATTATTAAAAAAATACATAAAAAATTAAATTAATATATTTTCAAATTCAAAATCATTTAAAAAACTGACTTTCCACCGCATTTACAAAGACATGGACATTGCTTAAGCCGAACCTCAAAAGATACGGCCAACATTCATTGATGAAACGGTTACAATAGTAGCGGCACCATCCTATCCTAACTTATTCTAAGCACCTAAAATTTCCTCCCAATCCTCGTTCCAAACAGCACTTCATCTTCTTCCTGAAAATGGCATCCTCTCTTAATGCGAACCTCAGTCAGCCTTCTCTCAGGTTCCCTCTTTCTCTGCCTACATAAATATGCAAAGTATGCAACTTCTTTTATCCAATTTAATGTTAGTTTAGCTTTTGGATTTTTCAGTTGCGGAGCCAAACTTTATTCAGGATTGAAGCTTCAATTTCCAAGTTTGCTCCTTTCCTTCACTTTCTGCTCTTAATCTCAAAACCATTTTCCCTTGCCCTTTGTTTTCTAATTCTGTTTTTTTTTTTTTCCTTTTGTTTTAGGTCTGTATGCAACTGGGAGACCTAATTTAACTGCAGAGTTTTATGGAAAGGTTAATAAGAGCCTTCAATGCGGGTAACTAATTTTCAGTTTATTTTTTCAATGACACGATTAGGGGATAAAAAATATTAGCCTGTGATAAACTTTCATACTCTGTAAGTGTTTGTGTTAGTGGGTATGGAATTGGAGATAAATACCACTGATTTGGAGATTCAGTAAAAGATAAAGGAGTAAATTTGACAAACACTTTATTTTGTGTGTATTGTTGGGGTTACTTGCTTGGATTATGAGCTAGGAATCAACATAAAATCTTTTTTAGCTGTTGAATTTCAACTTGATTTCTTATTCATGGGAAAAAGTGATTTTATGGTCGAGACATTGTGTGAAAGCATTCATCATATCATGTTTCTTAGCATCTTTACAAGCGTTCTTCAACTATAGAGAGATTGCATTTAGCTGAAGTTTGAGTTAATTTGTTATATTTTGTTGGTATATAAATAAAGATTAAATGTTTGTTTGTCCTTTTAAATTTTCATGACGTGCAGTTGATCCCTGCTTGATGTTCATCTCCGTGCAACATTTTGTTTTGGTATACATGTTTTATAGATGGTACATTTCTCTGTTGACAGGACTCGTAATCATAAACCAACACGGGCAGCAGTTAAAATGATGCCTATAGGGACTCCCAGGGTGCCCTATAGAACTCCTGGGGAGGGAACCTGGCAATGGGTTGATATATGGAATGCCCTAGTAAGTGGAGCACTATAGGGACCTTGTAGCTTTTATTTATTTACTTTATACAGGTTTAAAACTGACCAAATTCATTGGTTTCAGTATCGAGAGCGTATTCTCTTCATTGGACAAAATATAGACGAAGAGTTTAGCAACCAAATATTGGCCACAATGTTATACCTTGACACAATTGATGATTCCAAAAGGATGTATTTATATATCAATGGTCCTGGTGGAGATGTAAGTCCTTTGCTTAGCAATTCCTCCTCGAAAAAATATGAAGTATCTGCTCTTTTGTATTCTTATTGCCTCTATTATTGTGCTCTTTTTCTGAAAAGCTTCTTATTTGCAGCTTACTCCAAGCTTGGCCATATATGACACTATGCAGAGCTTGAAGAGTCCTGTTGGTACCCACTGTGTGGGATTTGCCTATAACCTAGCAGGCTTTCTTCTTACAGCTGGGGAAAAGGTAATATTTTCACTATTGGAATCTGTATTGATGAAAGTTTTCCTACCAGTACCTAGGGATGTTTTGTTATTGATTTGGGGGGAACATCTCGTAAAGGCGTCTCAAAAAAAAATTAATTTAAGGCATCATAGGGATTTGGGAAATTTTTTGTGCTTCAGTTTTTGAGGGGTGTTAGAGACCAAGACCACCCCTAAATTCACCCCTGCTATTACCCATCTGGTCATTGTGAAGTCAAGACAGCTCAAATGTGGTATAGTTTGGGGGAGTGACTCCTATAACTTATGAATTTGCGAGGTTCGACAGAATAGCAGCAAATATCTTTACTGTCCACACTAAATTTTAGCTTTATCATATGTTCGTATATTTTTGTCTATGAAAAGGCCTGATCGAATTTGTGTAGGGTTTATCAACTCAGGGATATTAAGCTATGCCCCTTCAATTATACTCTTTACAATTCAGCAGCTTCATGTCATTCTTATGGTGTACTTTGTATGATTCTTTTTCTGTATCAAAGGGAAATCGCTCTGCAATGCCTCTTTCAAGAATTGCTCTACAATCACCAGCTGGGGCTGCTCGGGGTCAGGTATGAATGTCATCTCTCATTAAAAGTTGTTCTAGATATTATCCATATGTAATTTATTGTACATGTTTGGGATGATATGAAACATGTGACATTTTTCTCACAGGCTGATGACATTTGTAATGAAGCAAATGAGCTTCTTAGAATCAGGGACTATCTTTACAATGAGTTATCTAAGAAAACAGGACAGCCTTTTGAAAAGGTTAGTTTTTGATTTCCTAGTATTTTATTGGTTGATTCATTCTGTGAACTTGATTTATTGTTAGATATGCTATTGGCCACAACCTAGATTGAAATACTAGCTGAACAAAGATGTGCATATAAATTTCCCCTCAAAAAGTTTATTGTGATACTTTTTGCACTAAATAATGTGGCACATCTTAATCTTCTCATCTTACAGTCTATTTTCCCATCATTTCTTTGAACTTGCATTTTTGGGATGCTTGTTACTCTGTCATATGGTCTGATTCGCTTAAAAACATGTTTTACTACTGAATGTAGATTAGCAAAGACTTGAGCAGAATGAAGCGCTTTGAAGCCCAAGATGCCCTTGAGTATGGTCTCATTGATCGCATAATCAGGCCACCCCGAATAGATGATGATGTAGGTCCCAGTGATGCATCAGCAGGTCTTGGTTAGTGTATATGATGGTTGTTATTAGCCGATGGGCATTATAAACTACCAAAATTTTCTGTCTGCTTGTACAACTAGCTATTTAATTCAGAATTGTTTGAATTTACTAGCACCTTAGACACAGCTTTTTGAAGGCATAAAAATGTCCAAATTGGTTATGCAATTAAAATGTTTGCAATTGCGCCCCCGTCATACTATGAAGGAAGAGGTCTGACAGGTTTGATTTCTAGTTCTACATGCTTCATTTTCAGCTCTCTCAGTCAATTTTCTAAAAAACATGCTCAGCCTAAGAAAATGTATGCATATTGCATGATGAGGAATGCCCGTGTCTCTCTCCTTGTGGTTATTACCAAATGTATTTTTGTGACGTTCGCTTTGGCGTGTATTATTGCCATGGCATACTTGAGGTTAAAACGCAATCGAAGCATCCCTCTTGATCAGGTTTCGTGTAGCTTAGAATCTTTACCTTGAGAGTTCCGTGAACTAAATATAATAAAAGTATTCTACCCTCATCAAGGATTCGTGAAGCGAGTTGAGTAGCAGATTGTCCTACACATTTGTTTCATTTGACCAGGTCGTTGGCACATCATGAAGCAATTGGAAAAAATCTCCCCTCGATGTTTGCTTGATTTTTTGCATTAATTTTTATGGCTTTTGTGAAATATCTCTGAAAATGTTGAAAACGAGTAAAAAAAAGTCGAGGGTTGAAGAAAATTAGTTTATTGTGGATGTAGATGAGCTGTTTAAGATCATTGAGTAAATTGGAAAAAAAAATTGGCAACCAAAGTGCGAAAATTTTGAAAGGGAGAAAAAAAGAAAAAACAGATCACCGAGTAAATCCACAATGATCTATGTTTTCCTCCACAATGCAGACAGTTTCTAACACCCTTTAGATATCTTCGTGATGTCAACACTTTTTTTTAATAAAGATATTGTTGAATGGACTTAGATTAGATTTTTTTTCTAGATAATCTTTAAAATATATTGTTTTACATCAATTTGACGACGCATTTAAAATATTATATATATATATATATATATATATATAAATTGGTTTGGAACTGTACAAAAACACACATTTGAACTGTGGCCACGAGGCTACTTGGTAGAAATTAAAAAAAAAAAAAATCAATGAAAGCACAATCAATAAAAGAATAAAAAGATTTGAAAGTGCCATTACAATTATTTCCAATATTGCTTCCAGTAAAGCACCATTAAGTGCCTTTCAAAAGAGTAGATGAAATGTTAGCAATAACAATAATTTCCAATCCGAAGAAAGGCAACTCAAGGGGAGGGATAAATATTACATCAGCTATTTTACATGACACAACAGCAACAGGAGCCTACCTAATCAGCTAACTAAAATTCTACCTGAAAAAGAAAATAGGTAAAATCGACATGCCAGTACTGATAAAACTTTGATAAGATTACAGATAAAACAAACACAGGAGGAAGGTGTGAAGGTGAGTTTCTAGGATCCGAGGTTGAATGCCATTGTTGTCAGTGACAAACCTTTTGATGTACCAGTGAGGTGAACCCTATTGCCCTGCTGGCAAAGTTACATTAATGTCAGCCGGCTTGTTCCTTGAATCAGGAGGCAAAGGAGACCAGCTATCTCCACGAAACGAGGAAGACGAGAAGTTGGTTTTAGGATCAGCACTAGATATAGGAATGGCTGCAGTCAGCACGACACCTGATAACGAATCATGCTTCTGTTTCTTTGGCTTCTGCTCATGCTGGTTCCCAGCCAGAAAACTGCCTACTACAACCTAATCAATTAACAAGAAAAAAGACAGCACGTGTCATGAACCCTGTCCAAAAACCATCAATGACGATCATTACTTCTTACACAGGTTTAGCACCACAGTTTACAGTGCACTGGGATCAAGGAGAAAGAGACAGGAAAACAGTGAAATTTGACAAGCCAAACCTGTACAGGACTTGCAGCTACCAGCAGACCGGCAACTCCACCACCTACAACTCGTCCATCTGGACTAGCTAATGAAACGCTCATCCCACCAGATCTGCTTCTTGTTCCTCCAGTTTCAGTGGGCATAAATGAACCAGATAAAGACAATATCTCAAAGCGACCCTGGAAGAAAACAAGGAAAAGCTAGGATTTCAGCCAATAACAAATTGATATTGCAAATTACGAAGTACAAGCAACATGAGGTGATAGAATGAGATAGTTGACCAAAAGTCCTAAAGTGTTTTTTCAAATCCAATATTGAATTGGTGAGGAAAGGCAGTTTACAAGTTTAAAGGGCACCAGTAAGAGGAGCAAAATAGAACAAGATCCATTTTACAAATGTAATGTTTTAGATGAATAGCCAGCACCAGAACCCAAGGATAAAAGGCAGGAGAAAGGATGAAAAGAACAAGGACATGCATGTAACACATCACCAACCACGAGCATTTGTTCCTTTTCCATTCTATAAAGAGTTGAAAGAAAAGGTTTCGTGATTAGGATTGCCAGTAACTCTTAAGGTAGAATTGCTATCACTAACTTTCATGCAGAAGTGCAACTTTACAGTAAAGACAGACAGTTGTTTCAGAGAACTAAAAGCTGAGGCTCCAAACACTCATCCATGCACATTGCGCCATCAAAGAAAGAATGAGCAGGGTTGCAGATACCAATTTGAATGAAAAACCCAAATGAGAATTTTTTAAAGTGAATTTATTATCCCTGGATACAGCCAAGAGATGAACTGATATTGTGGACTACAAATTCCCATGCGCAGAGGAAAAATGATGGAAAACAACACAAAATGAAATGGAATGGCTTGACCTTAAGCATATCAAAGGGAGATGTAAATCATTTAGCATGAATTAGAATCAAGCATAAACAAAACATGATAATTCATAACAGCTTAACTAGATGACAAAATCATTGTACATGAGGAAGGACAAAATGCCTCACCTCATATGTTAATGTGCCCCCAGAAGAATCAGGCTGGCGAAGCGTAACACTAGAGATCACACCATTAGCTGAGAGGATGCATATAGCTCGAGGCCCTTGTTGAGAAAATGATATGACCTTCATTGTGACGTCCTAAACAACCAAAATGATAATTCTCTTTACATAAGTCAACACAGTCTTAAAACCTAGGAAAACATATAATTCAATATCAGAAGTTATGAAAAAACCCTTGATTTTGCAACTTCCAGGATAATTCACAAAGTATGAGGGAATCTTACACAAATCAAAGTTTTTAATTTTTATGCCTTGTCTATTTTGGAAATATATGCAAATCCTGATCAATTTTGGAAATATATGCATATCCTGATCACTGTTCACAGTTGCTCAAATCCCAACCACTTTTTTCAAACACAAGTCATATTATGTGTGCATTTATACTAACAAATGACAAAACGAAAATCACAATGTCAATACAGGGCATAAATACAAAACTACACTGGCTATGTTCAATATATACCTCGCCTGCATTGACCGTGATGATATGGGGAGTAAAATTAGCACCTACAGAGCATGCAACCCATTCACCTAGAAGAACAAATTACCACAGCATCAGTAACCAAGACATGGGAATTCTCATTCTGCAACAAATTCTCAATTCACAGGGCTTCAAGCAACAAAAATACACCTCAAAGGTAATAGGAAAATCAATGCAGAAATTTTCAGAAATTTAAATTCAGAAATTCTTACTTTAATAGAAAATCAGGTAAGACATCATATTTGGGGTGGCCTCTTGGGCAATAGGAGACCCAATTGATGTGGCATAGAATACATGAAACCTTATGGTGGCATGGCCAAAGAAAAACAATTCCCATTGCCTTCTAAGGCAGCATTATCAATAAAAGTATGACATGCCTGCAGCCCATCAAGAACTTACAAAATTGCATGATCAAAGAAAAGTCCCATGCATCAATGGCTGGTATGAATTGAGTACCAGTATAAAGATATTTGGGGATCCTTCAATCTCCAGGTGGAAGTTCTCTGTAATGGTATTTAAAGGCTCCTCAACCGGTGGGGCATGGATGTACGTAACTAACTCAAACAACAAGGAGAAAACTTCCAAGCCATCTCATAGCAAAAGAAGAGCCTCTCCAAGTACAGAATCTCCCCATTTAAGAGAAGAGCTTAATGACCCAATTTCTAGATAATTATGGAAAGCTATTATCATGCTCCAAGCAAATGCAACAATCCTTCGAGTGGTGCAAAACCAATGTACCATGTAAGCCACTAGATTACTCATAGGCGGGAATCTCCACTTATGGATCAGATTCAACACTGCAACCTAAAAACAGAAAGAAAGAAGGAAATTGAAGCACTGTTGCTATTGGGGTGGCAAGATAATCGCTAAGAGCTTGGGCTGCCTAGTAGAGGTGGTCTAAGAGTTCAAACTCATGAATTTTGTATGTGGAATAATCAAATACCAGGTAAAATGAGGAGGAATTATAGTAAACGAATAATTTCAAGCAAACCCTTTTCACTTGATAAATAATATTCAGCAAACCGTGAAAAAAGGAACTGACTTTGCCTAAAATACACTGCCAATGGCTTGTTGGAAATTGATGGTACTCCATTCTACTGATGGCCTGTTAAAAATTGAGGGCAGTGCATTTTATGGTCTCTGCTGCAATTTGCCAAAAGTTCTAAATAAGGCAGCAACCATGAAGATAGTTACATAGCTAAATGGAGAACTACAAAATAATTACTCCCATCTTTTCATATAATCTAGAAAATTTTATTTTAGTAAGCAACCGAGATGCCCAACTCAACCAGAGATGGTAGAGATGAGAAGTCAAAACTCGCAACTCTCTGACTAGATTGTACATGCTATGGCATTTACTAGTCACAGTTGACCAAAATTCTTATCTTTCGTATGATCATGTAGGAAACTTGAGAACTGCTCGGGGGGGAAAGCCAACTTCAGCAAGTGAGACGCAGCCCACGAAGACTAAAGAGGGCAAGTTCGGCAACTAAGACAGGTCAAAACAATAGATCCAGATATTCTTACATCCGACCCACTTGGCATGAAATGATCACACAAGGTAAGAATCTAAAAGATAACCACAAAAACATCCCCGGTAGATAATATCGTAAACAGAACCAGTCATAAATACGATCAAAACATGGTAACCAAAAAACTCCCTCCTTTCTTTTGGAAGCAAAGCGATGACACCTCTCTCTATTCCAATTCTGTTAACCATACGAAACACAGCAGCAGACCTTTTACCAGGTAACCAACAACAGTACCTTCCACAAATTCTTTCCCCAAAAAAGGGAACACAAGCGCCAAAATACACCCTCGTAACAGCAAGATTCCCTCGTTACCACACCGACTTACATACCCTCACCTCACTACTCTCTTTCCAAACCCACTACACACACAAACACACATATCAAGATCTCAACTGAAGCATCATTTCACAGGCCCCACTTTCACAGAACCCTTACTAATAACCACCCAAATTTCTCTTACATTAAAACAGAAGACTGATATAAACATCAAAGATCCAAACTTTAAACCTAAAACAAGCACAAAAACCACTTAAGCTCAAATATCAAATTTCTCACCAAGATCCAAACTTCAACCACAAAACAAGCACAAAACACTTCAGCTCAAAAGGAATCCATAAAATAGATAAATTTATCCATTCGTTACCTAAATTCTCCAGCTCATACTTGGCTTTGCTCACTGGCTTTATTTTCTTTTGTTTCCCAGCTGAGAAATCAATCACCGGTGGAAGCGGCGCCGGAGCCGCCGACGAAATCGGCTTCGGAGACAAGGTCACGGTGACACTCCCGTCCGGACCATACTTTCTAGGCCTCCCTCTCTTCTTCTTCACTGGCATAGACCCCGCCGCGGGCGGCGGGTGGGGCGGTGGAGCTTGCGGTGGAGCTTGCGGCGGAGCTTGCGGCGCGGATCCAGGTGTTGAATTTGGGTTGTTGTCGGACCTGGGAGCGATTTGGTAATCTGAGGGAGCACCGGATCCCACCACTGTAACCCCACCACCACCACTGGTACTATTTACAGTTGTTTCCATTCTTAAACCCTTCAAAAGATTTTTTTTTAATTATTTTTTTGGACAAGTTTTCCTAAAAACCCATTTTGATTTTGAGCTCAAATCATCTCCAAATATTAAAAAGTCTCGATTTTTCTTGAAAATTAAACCTAAAAAATTCCAACTTTTTTAGAGGAAAAAAAAAACTCAAAAATATAAAACCCAGAAAGGAACAAAAAAATGGAAGAAAAGCTGGGGATGAGCTAGAAGAGAGAGCTTTATACAGGTAGATTTTAATCTTAAAAAAGAAACAAAAAAAGAAAAACTTGAGATTTTTTTAGCTTAATTTTTGAGATTAGAGAGCTCCAAGTTAAGCAGAAACAGAACTTAACCGGGGTTTTAAGGAAAAAAGCAAAAAGGAAAAGAAAATTTGTGTTTTTATTTTTTATTTTTTTGTAGAGTAAAGAGAGTGATGAGAGCAGAAAGGAAGATTGGATTTAAACTGTGAGAGTGAATTTAGATTTTTTTTGAATTAGTGGGGTGGTTTGAATTGGAAAATGGTTTTTTTTTTTTTTCTGCGATAAAAATAATACGAAAGTTTGTTTTGGTTTTTAGTTGTTGTTGAGCTAATTTAGTTCCTAACTTCCCAAA
This sequence comes from Populus trichocarpa, assembly GCF_000002775.5. Classification (NCBI taxonomy): domain Eukaryota; kingdom Viridiplantae; phylum Streptophyta; class Magnoliopsida; order Malpighiales; family Salicaceae; genus Populus; species Populus trichocarpa. Next base: position 9,403,281 of record NC_037285.2, on the reverse strand, counting down.
GTCTGTCCGAAATGGGATTAAGAAAACAACAATAATAATAATAATAATAATAATGGCAAATCGAAAATATTTAATAATAATAAAAAGCTGGCATTGATGAATATATGTGTGTGATGATTATTGGAGATTTGTATTTCATGTTATATATATTATAAAGATATTGATGTTATGGTTGGAATCTTGTGGGAAATTAAATAAATTAAATAAAGTTGAAAGTGGGAGGGGTTTTCTTTTCTCTCTCTCTCTCTTCTTTTTCAAATTTTTTTCTTTTTTTAATTCTTGATAGGGAAAGTGACAAAAGATGATATTATTGCCATCATTTTAATTACAGTTTTCTTTTCTCTTTTTAATTTTTGAGTGAATGGCAAGTAAAATTAAGCTGTCAAGAGAAGAAGAAAAAAATGTCTGGAAAAGGGAAAAGAGGAGAGTGGTTTAAGGGCAAGCATGCCCCTTTTTATGGGGCCTGAATCCTGATAAGCTTCTATCTGTTGCAAGCAAAACCCACAAATCCATGGTGGTGTACAGTGCTGTAGATGGATAGCCCCTTGTGCATTTCATGCTTGTATTTTTGTTTATTTTTTCTCAAATTCTGGTTCTATTTAGAACAGGGGTTAGTGAAGAAAGAGCTTGCAAAGCAACAAAAGATAGTACAGCGATGCAATCCTCTGCTTATGCAAAATGGATTTCATTCTCTTGTATTGTTCCCTTGGCTTGTCAATGATGCAGTGATGAAAAAGATTGAGATGATGAAAGCTGTTCTCGTGTTTCTTATACTGTGCAGGGAGCGAAGATGGATTTTCTACTGCAAACTTACTAGCTTTACATGATCTGAATCAAGGGTTTACTGGACTCACAAATAGATTGATTAGGATTTTGACTCGAATGGAATCCATTCAAGTTTTAATGGAAAATAATACCCTTCAGTTTTTTATATTAACCTGGTTATATTAAAGATAGTTGTGGTAGCCCCGATTTTTTTTAAAGTATTTTTTTGTTTTAAAAATTTATTAAAATTATATTTATTTTATTTTTTATACTAGTGTATTTAAACGATTCAAAATTATAAAAAAAAATAAAAATAATTATTACTATAATACCAAACACACGTATCTTCTTCCTCTCCGTTAACTGTTGCCATATTTGTTTCATATTTTCATACGGAAAAAAAATCCATAATTGCTGCATGCATCCTTCTGTCAAAAACTCGTCGCCTTCAGGTAAAATTACTGGCCACGTTATTTCTCTTTATTGCCAAACAGCGATTATTTTTTAAGTGTTTACTAATATTTGAAAAAAGAATATTATAGAGATAAGAAAAATAGAGGGGAGATCAGATCATAATATCAGCACAATCCCCTTTCATGGGACCACGAGATTTGACCTTTAAAAATGCTGTTAACGACAGCTTTAATATTCACAAACAAGACTATAAAGCATCTTTTTCTGAACTAGGGTTAGATTATCAATTACCAAGAACAAGAAAAATAAATAAACTAACAAAGGTTTAGATAAGAACCAGTTAATTATTAAATTGCTCGAGCATTTGAATACATACGGTGATGACCTCGATGCATATTAACTTCCACGACTTTCTTTTTTGTAACTTCTTTTCGCATGCCCTGTGTATTAATATTTTAATTGTTGGTCGGTAATCAGACCTAACTTTTGCATTAATTTAAGTGATGGGATAGAGAAAACTTGATTTAACAATTAAGAAATATCAGAAATTCATATAAATAAATTTCCACTTGAAGTTAGTGGTGCTTGTATTGCACGTCCATGTCAAAAAAACAAAAAAAAAATTGGAATCTCGAAGGAGATGGAACGTTACAAATTAATCTCGTTTTCATAAAAAGAAAAATAACTTGTTTATGCCTTCCTGCACTTGGTACGTAATTATAAACAAGAATTTGTATTATCTTACTTGCCGGCCCTCCATGTAATGGTGGTCATCGGCTTGACAGTGTCACAACTTTTGGGAAAAAATACTCACTGGCAATATATATATATAGACTATATAGTTAGTTAGTTAGTTAGTTAGTTAGTTAAATCAAACCTAGTTACACTTGACATCGTTGCCATGTTTAGACAAGCTTGTGTTTTGGAAGTGTAGTCAATGTAAGTTGAAATAACAGTCAAATGGGGTGTTGCTATCTAGGTTGGATCTTGATGAAAATGTGTCTTGACTCTAGTTTAATTAATGGAGAAAGAGAGAGATACAAGGTTGCTGCTATGGAGTCTAAAATCACATGTGGCTTTTAATATGTAGGGTTTTCACGCATCGATCGATCAACTCCGCAGAAAGAAGAGTCCTGCCATGCCCTAGTCTATCCATGGTTTGGTTCCTCGTCCTGCGTGGTGGTAGAGGTCTAAATCCAGAGCTTTTTAATTTAATCAGTTCATGATCTACATCCGAGTTTAATTAATTAATTGTTAGAGACACGATCAATTTCGCAGTTCTTTTTTGTTTTTGGTAAAGATCATTTTCTTTGTTATTTTTATTTTGAAAATTAAGATATTATCAAAGTCAACAAACTACTGCTTTGAATGAGAAGCAAACAAATTATAAAAGAAAAAAAAAGGGTTCCATGAGCTCCCATGACTCGTCCAATTGGTTGTTATTATTATTTTAAGAGCCGTGATTCTATAAGTTTTGTGAGAAAATGCATGAACCTACAGGCAAGGAAATTAAATCTAAATAAAAGACATTGCAGTTTCAGTTTCACATCGACAACTCACGACAGAAAAATAAGGCCATTTTTTCCTGTCTCTCTCTCTCTCTCTCTCTCTATTTTCAAGGGGGGGAAAAGTCTCTGATTTTCTCACTCAATACTTGGGTTTGAGTCCTGCCAAAAACCTATATGGATACGCTGAACGTAATACATGCTGAGAATTGGAAAAGCTAGCTTTGCTGTCTCTCATTTTCTCCTACCAAGATTGATAGCAACTCCGAGAATTATCGGTCATTACTCCATGTGTTATTGTGTAGATCGCATACTTGTAACCTACGATCACGCAATGGAGAAATTGCAATCTTCGATTGTACAAATGGCAAAGAATCAGCTCATACCGTCAGTTTGGACTTCATCTGCAGTCTCTGACTGCAAGCACGCCATTTTTCCCTGATAATCCTGAAAGACCGGTTTGTTAACTCGAGGCCAGCCCAACTTTATTTCCCATTCCCGCCGGTATTGCTTTGTGCTAGATAGGTGCCCCGCGATTTCCCTTGCTAGCCAAGTTGATTTTGTTTGTAATTTAAAATTTTTCAAATGTTGTTAGAGTGTTTAAGAACTCAATTCTTATTAATTTAATATTAAAAAATAAAATTAAAAAAAATCAATTTAAAAATACAATGAAAAGCAAAAAAAAATAAAACAATAATTAAAAAAAAAGACCAAACTTGATATAAAATAATATAAAAGTATTGAGTCAATCCAAGTTAACATGAAAAACCTTGTGGCATGGGTCATGAGACCATCTCATCTTTGATTATGAGCCGCACATGTTAGAAGCATAGAATAAACCTCTTGCAATATGAAAAACTTTATCAAGGTAAGTAACTATGAAAATAAAAGAGAACCAAGTTCATCAAGTAAATACATGATGATATTATCACACATCAAAGGTTGTCCAACAATAGTAATCTCGTTTGTGAGACATTTGATTGATATGAAATAATCACTTGTAGAATGACTTCCTTTTCATGTAATAGAGAGTTGAAAGCGAACTTATACTACTTTGGCACGAGACTATAATGCAAAGGCAGAGTTTAGAGCCATCCAAACTTTAATGAAGGTGTTGTAATGAGCAACTTGTTCTAGTACCTCGTCTGAAAAGGAAGAATTGATGCGGCTAAGAACAAGATTATCCTAGGTTTCTCAATCATATGATGGGTTTTAGCAAGTTGTTGAATGGTGTCATTTACATAGTCGATGACCTCTAACCTTTAAGGTAGAGTAACATGGTGGCTTTCCAATGTTGTGTAATTCAAGCGTGTGAGTTTAATGAGGCTGATGGAGGAGGATGGGTTAAAGATGACAAGGTTGGATTCAAACGCAGTTAAAGTTATTGAATTTTGAGAGGCAGACATTTTGAAGATGATTAATTAGACGTGAGTATATATTGTGCAACTCTAATACCATACAAGGAGAGAAGAATACACAATGTAAAGGGTTTTATAAATAGACTATTTATAATTAACCTTCTCCTCTGCATAAGCTCTCCGAAAGTCAAAAAATAATATTACAATGTTAACAAACAAATCAGTTGACCCAAAGTATTAGCAAGCAGTTTGAGTTTTGAATTCTACTTCCAACAACGTAGAACAATAGGTAATTAATCATGTTTGAGATATTGGAGTAAATTGTTGTAACTTATCCTTCAATAAAATAAAATAAAAAAGAGAGAGATTTAGAGTAAAGGTATAGTTATTGAGCAATTAGTAAAATTTCAAAATTACATTTGATATTTTGTGAAAATTATTCGTATGTTATGGAATTTAGTTTTTTAAAAGATAAATTTTGTTGAAAAGATGAAATTATTTTTGTTAATATCTTGGTAAATATAAAGAAATCAAGGTTGTGAAGTGAAAATAACTTTTTTTTATTACTTTTAAATTTATATAAAATTAACACTAATAAAAATAACGATGTTTTTTTAAAAAAAATTATTGGGAAAAAACATTAATAACCAACTCGGGTCGATTGATTTTTTTTTTTCATATATTAAAATGACCTTTATTAAGTAAACCTCTAAGAATAAGATGGAAAATACCTTGGACCCAACACAAATTTTCACCGTGATTTATGAAACTGGATCGACCCTCTCAAAACTCTCGGGCAAAAATCCAGGTCATAAAAATTATGAAACCTTTCTGACGGCCCATGAAATATTATAGGAGGTGAGCTAGCCCATTTATAGGACCTTTTAAGACGCCTAAGCACTCGTAACGTTGGATTTGTGCTCTCACTGAATGCAGCCCTAAATAAATTACAGTCTTGAGACTTTAGGCCAGTGATCGCTGCCAATCTCCTAGAATCACTCCTGGTTTAGCCTTTTTGCCAAACAAATGGGCCAGCAATTTTCGTTTCTAAAATTAAGAGCACATTTATTATTATATTTTAAAAATATTTTTTAATATTTTCATATTATTTTAATTTTAATGTATTTTCAATAAAAAATTATTTTAAAAAACAAAAAAAATCGCTACAGTACTACTAATCGCAGCTTAAATCTTCGTTGGTGAATGAAATCTTTAACTAGTTCTTCGTTAACTTTGTAATTTGCTCCTTTTAACTTTAAAGTAACTCTTTGAAGTGTTTCATTAACGTTATTTTGTGAGATAATGAACCATTGAAGATTTGTTTTTTTTCTTTCCATTAAAGATTTCATTTGTTGGCTCTCATCATGTTTATCCAACAGATTTCAAGCATTCATGGAGTCAACTTATCAATGGCCAGCTCGAAAACCCTCGAGTTGAACTCACCAATATTATTAACTGAACTCGAAGAACAATAGCTGTTTGAGCTGACTGACTGGTTCGATCCTTTTCAAAAGGAGGCAATGGGAGTCCCTACATGACACAAAAAAACATTAGCATGTGCAATTTGACAACCAGCTAGGGTAGAGGGAAGCCGATTTTTGTAGCATAATTCGATGGTTTCAACTATTGGCCAGTTAGGATCTTTCTATAAGGCCTCATTTAGATGACCAGGCATCGATCCTTTTAGAACATTCCATTAACACGCCTTCTTACATCATCAGCTGGACAACTCAACGGCACATTCATGAGCATGTTACAACTAGAAAAGGACGAAAGCAAGCCATTTGGATAGATTCTAGTTACAAACACTAGCAGAACATTTTAGTTCCCAAGATTCTTACATAAACAAACTGTCAATAAGTTAGGTGCATTATGCATGGTCAAAGTCCGGCGACACAGGAGATGATGTTAGAAGAACTTAGAAAATTAATTAAGTTAATTAAGCAGGCTAGCTAGCTACTTAATTGTTCGTCTCTTTGGAGACATCCGGTAAAATTGGAATTACATAGTGATAGCTACCTTTGTACAATATTGGAGTTGCCGCTCTAGAATTATTCTGAAAAACTACGTTGTTAGCTAAAAAAATAGCATAGTAATTATCCCTCTTAATATGTTGTCCTCCTCGCCTCATCTTTTGTCAACGTGTAGATGATTTTGCCACTACAGCGTGTTTGGCCCTGCGTTTAAAGTAGAATTTAAAAAAAAATTAATTTTTTTTTAAAATTAATTTTTTTAATGTATTTTTGTATCGTTTTAATGTATTAATGTTAAAAATAATTTTTAAAAAAATAAAATTAAAAAACAACCATTACTATTATATTAAACAATTTGACAACCATCCAGCCGAAGCGGCTAACCTGGTCAGAGCTATATATATATATAAAAGTTTTTGAATTTAGTTATTGATGAATCTAGTCCAAGCTTTTCAAGGTCCTAGTTACTTACCTGATATCCCGGGGAGGTTTTAAAATATTATCAAAGGGAGCTCGTTAATTAGTCAAGTACTGATGGCGAGAATAGAACCTTTGTTCCTAGTTGAAAGGATAACTCATTATAGAGAGATGGTGGGTTGATTTTTATTCTTCTAACTGTATGTAATATTCCCTATGGATCGCTCATTTATTCTTCAGCTTCTAGAAGGAGAAAGATTGATTAAAGGAAAATGCCACCATGACATGTTAAATATTGTACTTGCCTGAGAATTAATGAGATACATGTATGAGATATTCATAGACATTTGCTACTCAAATTTGATCATATTTTTTAGCATTATAGGAGTATTCTCCAGGTCGGTTTGAATCTCCTTTACGAAAAAGAAAAAAAAGAAAAAAAAGGTGCTGGGAGGCCTTACTGTTTTTGCTAGAATAGTAAGGGCATGCGTTGTGAGATTCATGTAATAGATGCTTATCCAATGCATTTCGCATAAGCAGGAACTGCAGTCCTGCAAAGCTGTGTGAAACTAGAAAAAGTCCACTAGCAGGAATAAAATTAAAGAGATTCTTACTCGCAAAGAAAACAGCTAATAGCAAACAAAATAGCTAGTCTGGCTGTAAAGCAATTGCTTGTTGGATTCTCCAGCAAACTATAGCAAAAACAGTTCAAGAAATTTGGATAAATTAGACTATAGAATTAGAACTAAACGACAGGAATTATATTAAAAAAAACAAACCGGATATCATTCATATATATAAACACACACACTCAGAGAGTTGTTTTTCATTCCGTTGTCATGCCGATCTCAACTTATCTTCTGTCCCTTGTTAGTCAGCATAAAGGTATTAAGCATCTGTTTTTCATTATCTACCACTTGCAACTAAGAGATATGGGTGGTTTGTCTTGATCTTTGTCATTGTACGAATGATGGTAAGAACATTACAATGGTAACAGGACGACGCATATGTCTAGCTATTGAGCTTGCACAGATCTTATAATGTCGTATTCTTAACTTGCATGAAATTCCAGAGGATTCTCAACACCAAACCAATCATATATTAAGCTAAATTTGTCCTCTTAGAAGCACCAAATATTTTTCTTGCGCCACGAGTACACCAGTATGGGTGGCAAGGGTTCTTGGTTTCTTGGTTTTTTTCCTTTTCCTTAAAGCAATATCAATGGAAGCTTCATATGGTTAGATTCCAAACAGTATTCATAAATTAGCAAAAACAGACAAAATATTCCACTCTATCCCAATGACGTACACAGTTATTGAGTCTTTTTTTAGTTTTTTTTGGTGCACGGAATGCTCAATTTTCTTTAGTGGTTAGTTATTATCATAATTATTAAAATTACTAATCATGTGAACCAGGCCTCTAAGTTGTGTGCCTTGAATTACAAGCATCTAAGTTTTATTAGGACCTATATATTACAAGCATCTAAGTTTTATTAGGACCTATATATACTTCCTTTTGACAATGGTGCAGGCATTACTGAGGAAATTAATTTTCTTTTGCACTAAAAGAATCAATATTCTTGTAGTATCAAGAATATTGGGAATACTGGGAAAGCGATTGCTGGCTATAAAAAGTCACGATGGGGTATATATCTGGTTTTCATTGAGGAGAAAGATCCAAGAGCTGACTCTGGAAAATCATCCTGCAATATTTTGGAACAAATGCTAGGATGGTCTGGCAATATTCTGCACACAATTCCTGCATTGCACCACTATCTTGCAGCTTCATTTGCTAACTTAGGTAGCTGCCTAGTGGCTAACTAATGCCTTGGCGATAAGGTTTGAGCGCTGACCGCATAAATCCTCTTTAAAGTCTTACTGTAATGAATTTTAATGTTTTAAACTCTTGCCACTAGTTAGATTTGAAACTAGCTCGGTGCCCCCCCAACGCCACCGCGAAACGCTTTTTAAATTTTGTTTTTATTTAATTATATGAGAATTAAAATAGGTATTTATATATAAGAAAAAAAACAATAATTAAAATTTTAAGGAGAAATATATATTGTTTTAGTCAAAATTATATTTTCTCATCATTCATGTATTTTTTTTGTATAATAATGTCCTTTTTTACTAGCAGAATGTTTTATTAAATAAAAACTAATAGTAATTAAAAAATATTCATGAAAAATCTAGTAAATTAAATTAAAGAGGAAAAAAATATATAAAAAAAAAACTTTCCTTATTCATGTATCTCTTTTTTTATTATTAAAGCATGTCTTTTTTGTTATAAGTTTTAAAAAAATAATCATGATCTAAAAGAAATTTTTTATTTGATTGTATTAAAAGCTAAAAGAATAATTAATTTGAGAAAAATAGATAAAAAATTCATAATAAAAATTTATATATATATATTATTCTCATTGATTATCCATGTGTAATTTAAAAAAAAAAAACATTTGTCTATCACGTTCGTATATAATAATTTAAAAAATTATTATCAGTATTATCATAAAAAGATCAAATATTATTTAAAAAATGAAATAATCAAATTTTTTATTATAAATATCATTGTGATTATTTATTTAAAAATGATTTTATTTTAAAATATAAAAAACAATTAAAAATAGGTTAAAGAGTCGTGGAGAAATCGTAGCCATGCCTGTTCTTGAAAAGAAGACCCATGAGCACCTAAACTTCGAAATTAAAAATGATTTTATTTTAAAATATAAAAAACAACTAGTTAAGGTCAGGCAGGTAACCCATTCAACACTTCTGTCTTACTGTCTAGTCTCTCTCTTTTTTCTTTCTTTTTTCGCTGTAGAACACTGCTTATTCAAGAAAAGTAAATAAAAAATAGTAAGAAAATCCATAAATTAGGACATGGCATGTATCCAAGATAAATCGATTAACAAGTCTCTGGAAAGCAGAGCCAAAGAAGATTTTCCACTGTGAAGAAGCACGTGACTTGCACAGCATAACTGTCTTTTCTCTCTTAACAACAATTGACAGCTCACTTACCCGCGACAACCGGCGCATTAACCGGTGAGGTCTTAAATCTTAACCCCACGCTAACGCGGTTAACCGAGGGCAAATAAAGAAAAGAAAAAAACCTGCATGCAATGCAAGAATCTGTCTTTTGCCCTTCTTTGGAGTTTTTGGCTCGCAAGTCAACAAAGACTCGTAGTTGGATATCCATTTCTATCTTCTTCTTCTTCTTCTTCTTCTTCTTCTTCTGCTCCTCGTGGACCACTAGGGACACTATTGACTGTTGTTCGGAATGATGTATTTATAAGAAGTTTTGTTCTTGTTGTTGTCTTTTTTCTATTTTGAGCCCAATATGCAGATGCAACTATATATGTTGAAGGGTTGATGAGAGCCATTGCACCCTCAAAATCTGAAATATATATATATATATATATGATAAATATTGAGAATTGTGATAACTTCATATCCTATAAATATCAACTGGTTGGACAAATTTAAACGGTACACATAAAAAAATGATTTAAGAGTACATATATACCACACGAATTATTTTTATTTTTTTTTTGGATATTGAGTAAAATAAGCTAAGTTGCATATATAGGTTTTAGAAATGTTCAGGTTGTATAACGAGCCTAATTACTCCTAGATGCATATTTATTATAAGATACAGTTTAACCATGTCACGGATTGGATGTATTGGGTGGATTAACCTATAAATAATTAGAAAAAATATAAAAACATCAACATGAATTATCTCAATTGAGTTTTGACTTGCAAACTCGTTCAAATTCAAACCTGTTTGAAGTTCAAAGTGGATACTTAGTTTTTTTTTATTTTTTCGCTCCATTGGACCTACTCAGACCGACAAGTTTTTGGATCGACTTTTCCGCAGCAGCTATACATAGCAAGCATGTCTATACATAGCAGCTACCGCGTGACAAGGACAAACCTACATTTTACCTTGCCCAAACCTTTAATTGCAAGAACCATCGGTGAACTATCAAGATTTTCACGTGACGCAGTTAACGATAAAAAGAATAGCTAGCTAATATAGGTAAACGAGTGACTGTCCTTGAGCCTTTTAACGTAAACCAGGCACCTGAACGATTTTAATGGATGGAGGTAAGCTAACCGTTGTATATAGCAACTTGCTAGCTAGGACGGAGGCAAGACTTGTACATCTTAAAGAGTTGAGGAGTTTACTTCCCATCACTTGGACTTAACATGGCAGCTACCATATGCATGTACAGTTTTTAGCTAGTTTTCAGACATCATACAGCTAAACCAATCGTTCATAAATTACAGCGTCACTCTATTTTGCAATTAAATATAATAATCCCTGCATGGTTGAACAAAATAATAAGTAAAGTTTAAAGAAAAATAAACATGCATTCTATATTGATTTGGATAATGTGTGGGCAATGTGCTGTTTGAAAGGATTAGTTGCATGAGGAATGAGATACAATAAGCCTAAATTTTAACTCGATTATTAAGAGCAAAAATGGATCTAATTAGGGGAGCAAGAAAGCTATAAGCTAGAGAAGGACACTGAATGTCGGGAACCGTGTTGTTTTGCTTGGACGCACGAAAACATGGTGAAGACAACTAGCCGTCTTGCACTTTCTTTTGTAATATTTATATTTCTATCTTTGACTGCTTTTCCTCTCTTTTTTCAATTCTTCAAGAGAATCAACTCTCACTGTAGTAGCCAATCCATGTTTTTTTTAGCCATGCTGTATTTTTCTTCGTTGTTAGGAGAAGAGGTTCCTAGAAAAATGTGGAAGCTACGGATTCCTCCGTCTCTAGACATTCTGAGAAATGGGGAGTCGCGACCCAATTTCCAGCTACAATTCAAAGAACGCGTCGTGTCCTTATTTCGCATGCCCAACTATGAGGGGTTTAGGACGGTGGTTCGGTGCATTCCGTCACGCCCACATCATGATTCAGACGCATTTTCAACGTAACTATCAATCTATTCAATTAATATCTTCACAAGATTACATGAAAAAGTCATCCTGCAAGTCCTGCCTAGATTTATTCCAAGCATCTACTCTTCCAAGTGCTTACAAACCCTTATAATGGCCCCCCAAGCAACCCTATAATAAATAACACAAAAGGCTCTCAATGAATTATTGTAATGATCCCTCGATCCCTCCAAGAAAAAACAAAAGGGAGTCATTCTATATGATTCTTTACTTCCTAGTATCGATTTATTATTTCCCAACTTCACCCCAAATAAGGAATTAGAAACGGTTTGTTTTTGCGATAAAATTTGTATTTTTTAAAATTTAAATAAAAAAATAATTATTTTCTTCGACAACAAACACTAACTTAAGGTAAGTTTTAACATGGCTTAACAAAATCCTAGTTACCGACTTACAACTAATTATATTTGAGTGTTTTTAATTAAAATTAAAAGGGGCATCATCTAGAAGCATGCATGCTTTTTTATTGATAATTGTTGGCCCCCATGTCCTTCCAAATGCTATAATCAAAGAGAGCTTTCAATTCATCCGTGGGGGAAGGGGGGAGAGAGAGAGAGAGAGAGAGAGAGATGGTTAAATAAGACTGGTATAAAGAATAAAGTCAACCATTAAAACTAATATATTAAAGGGGTCGCGTTATATGTACACCTGTGAGCGGTATTTGAAGCCATTATTGATATTCGATCTAACCTCACTTACTCCCTCAACAAACCTCTATCTATTTACCACAAACCCTCCACCAGCACCTTTTACTTTCCATCTGTTCTTCAAAAGCATATGGTGAAGCGGCCTCCGATCTGTATTCTGTCAATTCAACCAATCATGCCCTACTCTAATATCACCAAATCCCTCCTCCGCCTTTTCCATATGTACACAACACAAGCCCAAACCTGGAGCAAATAATATGGCCAGCAGCAGTGAACAATGTATCCCTTGCCTAACACCAATTTGTCTTTTCATGCCCTCCACTTTTTTAAGAATATGATCTGATCAATCCCAAATGGTATAAATTCTTTTTCACTAGGCTTCCAAGTGATAACAACACCGTCCCAGCAACCCCTGCCGTTTGATCTTCCCTTTCTGCCTCTTGATGGTAAATCAATGGTGGCAATTCCTTCACTTTCAAATTACTCACTCCAATCTTTTGTCGGACCGATTCGATTAGTTTAGGATCAGCCGGGTTACCTACTGCATCCGTTACATAAAATACATTTAGAGCCATGTCTCCTGCTGTGGATATCTCAGCCCTTGTCACATTAAGACCATTCTCTCTAAATGTTCTCGTCACATCAGCTAAAAGGCCCTGCCTATCAGGTGTACATAATTCTAGCCTCACACCCTGTTCATGGAAAAAGATGTTCTCATTAACATTTCAAATGTTCGTCTAACAACTGCATGATCTAACAGTTTAGCTGAGAAACTCCACACCAATTCTAATAAAACAATTACCTCGGATGCTCTTCTTTCAACCGCAGCTTGTAAGCACTGAATTACACGTTGCCTCTCGGGCTCTGAACTAATTGGGGTTCCATCAGTGTGCCTGATGTAGAATTCCTGGAAGAAAAAAATATTCAAACAAGGTCAGTAAACTAAACCAGACAATTTGGTTTTAATAGTTTCATCTATGCAACGATACAAATAAACTAAGATAAATATATACCAGGTATGCTCTGTCTCCTGCTGTGTTGATAGTCGCATGAAACACAATGTATTCCATGTCTGTCAACGTGCAAACAACATCAAACAAAAGCTTTGTTCTGTCCTTGCACTGAACATTCACAACCGAATAACCTCTCTCCACCCAATTTTGCACCGTCACTACCGGAGAATCACCACTAGGCTGCAAAATAGGCTTTCTCTCATAGTCCCTATCAGCAAACATCACTTGATGCAACCTTCTCTCCGTATGTGTGACGGCCATTGATACCATGGTTTTCGCGCTCCTGATATCATTGTCTCCCTTAAGAACATTCCTTAAACGTGCCTCTATTCTATCAATATGCTGTGTGTCCTCAATTGGTGAACCTGAATTGCAATCTTTCACATACATCAGTGATGCAATCCGACCATTGTGAGTCCAGACTTTAGCATCGACCACACTGCATTGTAGGTCAGCTAGTACTGCAAATACCTCTGAAAGAAGGCCAATCCGGTCGGTACCAGTTAGTTCTAATGCTGTTAGACCGTTAGAACCGGTTGTTTTCCCAGGATGAATGGTACCAAGTGACTGATAACATACAAAACACGAAACACACTTCAGTTACCACAAAAACCTCCATCATTTAGTTACTAATTAACAACGCGTTTAAGGATAACAAATCACCTGCTCAATGTAGTTAATAACACTCTCGTCAGTTAACTTATTTCCGTTTAGATCAGTCACATGAAAAACTGCAAAACACAATTTAAAAAATAAAAATTAAAAGAGAACTTCAAAAGGATTTGAAACTGCTAACGTGGCACATATATGCATCCAAGCGCACGTAAGAAACAAAATGAAAAATCATAAAAGAAAAGTTGGTGTAGTAAAAAAATCTTACCATCCATGAACCAGCGTCCATCGGAAGAAATGTAAGCCTTCTTTATAGAAAGGTTCAGATCCGTGAGGACTTGAACAGCTTCGAGTAAGATTCTATGTTTTCTAGCACTATCAACCTGTGAAACCAAACAAAAGAATCTCGAATGAATAGTCAATTTTTGGAAGGAAATACGGAAGATTAGTCAATTTTTGAAGCACTTAAAAGAAGACTGATTTGTTCTGTAGTTTGTGTATATCTTTTGTGTGGGTTTCGTAGAAGGATTACCTTGACAACAGTCGCTTTAGAGGAAACGGCATTGTCGATGACGACCCTGAAAACAAAGAAAGGTCAAGTCAGAGAGGGATTGCGTTTACACGAGAGTTTAAATTTTAAAGTTAAGGAATTAATATTGAAAAAGTCTCATAACAGAGGTTTTAAAGTTCTAGAGAGAAGAAAATCAGGAGACAAAGTCAGATTATTATTTAAAAAAAAAACAAGAAAACTGAAAAGTAAATTGAATTGGTATAAGAAAGGGAATGATTTCAAAGAGGAGATTTGAAATCAGACCGTGTGTGATGTGGGTTCGGTAACCGGTTTCAGGAAAATGGAAAGTAAAGATTTCAGTCTCAGAAATTTCAGCTTAACCAAACAAAAAAAATTGTCAATGATTTTGTACAGTTGATCACTAAATTGGGAACAAGTAACAAATCAAAAGAGAAAATCACAAAAATGTGGCAGTACAGACAATGAAACTCAAACAAGTAGGCAAGAACAACAAAGAAACTCAAGAAAAACTTGTGAAAGTCAAAAGGAGAAGAAAACGCAGCAAACTCATGAAGGTTTTAAGAGAAACAAACCTGGGAGTGGTCATCCTTATAACAAGCTTCTCGTATTCATCCGAACAAGCACTCCACTCCATTTTTGTAATTTCTCTTCTTTCAAACAACAGAAAAACAGAACCAAGGAGAGAGGTCTTCTCTTTCTCTTTCAAACGTTGTGTGTTTTCACTCTTCCCTTTAAAAAGCCTCAACAGACGACGAGATACTCAAAGACCCAGTAAGGCAAAATCCGTGAATTGGGAGAAAAAACCCAGAAGCTTGATTCTTTAAAATTCTCACTTCTTTCGAGCAAATCGAAATTAAACCCACCAAACTCAAACTTGTTTCCTTGTTTTTTTCTCTCTACCTCTGGCTCCAGAGAGTTTCTATTTTTTTTCTTCTCCCTCTCTCTCACTTTCTACTTTCGCTTCTTTCAAGCGTGGTCTTAACTCTCTACCCCTCTCTGCCTCTCTCGTATTTATATTTCCCGTTTTTATTCCGTTTTTATTATCATATTATTATTTCTAATACCATGCCGAAACCACGCCTATAAGGAAAGGCTCGAGTCACATGGCGTGACGAACGCCTCTCTCGCGCACAAAAAGAAGTCCACAGTCTACACTCACTGTGCCAAATTTAGGAATTAAAAAAAATCGGTGGCTACGTGTCACTTGATCCCCTATCCGGGGTGTTCAAAAGTCCAGCTAGGATGACACGTGTGCACTTTAAAGGTCCTTTGCGTGCCTTCGACTCAATAGAAATAGAAGGTATATATAAGGGTGTTTGGGAGTGTAGTTGTTATTGTTTTTTAAATAATTTTTTTATGTTAAAATATATTAAAATGATATTTTTTATTTTTTAAAAGTTATTTTTTAGATCAGCACATCAAAACGATCCAAAATATATAAAAAATTTAATTTTCTGCAAAAAAAAAATTAAATTTTTCGTGTTTCCAAACGAATACTAATTCAATTCGGGGTGTTTAGCCGTGTTTTAACGGAGTTTTTTTATATTTATTTTAAAATGAATTTTAAATAAAAAAATTAATATATTTTTAAATAACAAACTTTACTGTTATTCCAAACACCCATCCATTATAGATTAATTAAGGGCAAGCGAGGGTCAGTCCATGTGGTAATTCTTGTAGACATGGCTTTGTTATTAAGGTGAGATTTGCCGACTATTATCATGACGTCCACACGTGACAACACACCGCTCCTATCGGCTTTTCTTCTGTCATTTTTTCTCGCCGGTTCCCTTGTAGTTCTCGCTGTGAAGAGGATCTTTCGATCTTTGCACTTACTTATAACTTACTTTATTTCCCACTTTCAACCTCACCGTATCTCATGGTGCGTAAGTATTTTTTGTGTAAGAATTTATTTTTTAAATTATTTTTTATTTTTTAGAAATATTTAATAGTTTAAATATGTTGATATTAAAAATTTAAAAAGAATATTTTAATATATTTTTTTAATTTTATCTATTGAATCTTTTTATTACCTAATTCAATGAGATAAAGTTTTAAATTGTAATAAAAAAATAAAATTAAATGAGAACTACAAGATTACCTAATTGTAATCTTTTTATTACCTAATTAGGTAATCTTTTTATTACCTAATTACAAACAAAACACAAAAAACACGTGTGTTCAATTTTAATTTTGATCTAAAAACTTATTTTGTTTATTTCTAAATCTTTTTTATTAAGGAAAATTAAAGAAACTCCATTAAAAATAGTGAATGAAAGAGAAAAAGTTGTCCATGGGTCATAATCCAACAAGAAAAAAGTTAATAGTAGACCACAATTAAAAATCCTTTAAACAAAAAATCCTTCTTCCAATTGTTTTAACAAACATGTATTTTTTAAAATCACAGTTAAAAATATTTGTTTAAAATTTATTTTTAAAAACCATACTCGTGAATGGTACAATAATGCCAAAAACGCACAATCTATTTTAATGAAGTGAATTCTGGGTTTTTTCCTTGAAAAAACACCTCATGTCTTGAGGTTCTCGAATATTACTCAAATACACGTTCAATTTGAGATATCGCATTATCATTTGACATTAACATAATTATTTAATATACTTGCTATAAATATTTATTACTATTCATATAGTAACCAATTAGTCTTGGTGTTCGCACTTCGCCTTAAGGCCAAGCAATTTTTTATGCAAAAAAATAATATCCAAGTGTCAAAATGAGGTCGAAAGGTGACATAAAAAATCAATAATGACAAGTTTGTAATTTCGGTGATCAAGGTCAAACCAGCACGGGATATCCTACAAAACCCGAGGCCCATATCATGAGATTCAAATAACCCGATAAAAAAAATAAAGAGAAAGCTGTTTTTTCAGGAAAAAAAATGTTAACTTTTCAAACCCGTGACTTGAGTCATTAGACTCGAAGCATCTAATTTGAAAAAAACATGAAGTCTAATTTCTAATCAATCAAGTGTTGAAGAATGAAACTGAAAAAAATATTTTTCATTATACAAATTTACAAAAGAATTTTAAAAATATAAATTAAAAGAACGAGGATCAAAATTAAAATACAATATATTTTTTATATTTAATTGAAAGGTGAAATTAAAAAAAAATTAATATAGTAAAAGGTCATTTTAAAACAAGAATGAATATCAAAATTGACATGAAAAATAAACACAATGCTATGATTAAAGGGTGAAATTGAAAAGAATATTATTTTTTACAACAAAATAAGAAAAAAAAATCAAAACAATAAAGATCAAATTGAAAAACGTAATACCATCAATATGAATTGACGAATGAAATTGATAACCACTGCAACTTTTACAAACGAGTCAAGAAAAAAAATTAAAAATTCAAAGAATAAGGACCACATTAGAGAATATGATATTTGGCAAATTGAGATTGAATAATAAAATTGAAAACAAATAAAACTTATACAAAAGAGTCAAGATAAGAAATTAAAGATAAAAAACAAGGACTGAAGTTGAAATAACAATACTCAAAAGGGGCAAATTGTAATTTTTAGGGGATGAGAGGGAGAACAAGGGGAAAAAAAAAGGTTCATCGAAGACAAACCGAATCACCACTATATACATGTGTCGCACCAATAAAAATAGGATACAATGGTGTTTTTATCGACATAATGGAAGTGCATTTTAAGATGTAGGGAGGTGTCACACATATTGCCCAAAGGGCATGGACGTTTCCTGCACGTCCTCGAGTGTCGTACACGCACGTCCACTTTTTTGTTTTTTAACCAAATATGAAATTACCCCTGAGATGACCTTATAATTACAAAAAAAAAAGGTTATTATGAAAATCCGAAAACAACTTTTTACCTCGTGCTTTATTTTTTCAAGGGTATTCTCGTGGTTTTCACTGTGCATTTTGTTTATTGTTTTTTATATTTATGTAAATACTAAAGTGCCCCCGGCTTAAATGATAATAGCAAAAAAAACCATCGTAAAAATACAAAAACACCTCTTGATTCCAACTTTATTTTGTTTTGCTTTGCTTCCCTTCTAGTGATATTTAAATCATTTTATTACATAATTAAGATAAAAATATATATATTTTTTTTATCTCCGCTCTCTTTGATAATAGTAAATAAGCTATATTAAAAGAATTCAATTTTATTGAAAGCTTGTGTTAATTTTATTTTTCTCAATGAAAGTACAAAAAATCAGTGTTTTAAAGAGTCCATATATAATGATAGATTTTCCAAGGTGTTTTTGGCATCTTTTAATTGCGTTCTCTCTTTATAGCCTTTTAGCACACTGAACATACTATTGAATAAGGTTGTACTTGAATTTCCTCGTTGCAGCTGGATCGTTCATGTACAGCGAAGCCTATACTCTCTTAACGGTGCGGTAAATAATCCATCCACGTTGTAACATAGAATTTGGGTAGGTGAAATAATTTCTCCCACTACACAATTATGCTCCGTAAAATTGAAATTATACCCACCCGCCAGCTACTCCCCACTTGTGATTGTCCTCTGCATCTCTTCCCTTCCATGTAATCTCCGCAGAGAGCCAGCTGTACGAGGCACTTAACTGTACGGAAAGTGTAGGAGGCCAAACCTGTCAATTTAATGGAAAAAGTTGTGATCTCCCGTGATTGCATTTAATGGTGTTTTTGCAAGGTTTACCGTTGATTTTTTTTTTTTTGAAATATTCACTTGTTAGAAATATATTAAAATAATATTTTAAAAAGATTTATTTTTATATTAAAATAATTTTGAAAATATCCAAACCTATTAAAAACATCATTCAAAACGCAATTGCAATCAACTCCGTAATCGTGGAGGGAGGCACGCCTTCGGACGTATTATGTTTTTTTTTTTTTCATATGGGCACTCCACTACAACAGCAGCAGTAATGAGTTCATGAATTTATTTAAATTTAAACTATGACACGTGTCTGACATATAACTAATGTCAACTCAAATTAGATGCTGTCACTAACCCATGCCACATGGGTCCCTGCCTTGTCTGTCCATCACGTGCAGGCCTGTCAGAAAACACGTTCGCCGGCTGGTCCGTTGTCTCTGGTCACCGACTGCCTACATGTCACCTATAAAATAGCCACTAACCACCAACAATAAAAAACTACTCCGTAATTATCAACCAAAATACTCTCCCTCGCGCCTCACGATTGTTAGTTTGTTACCACTTAAGTTAATGGCCAACTACAAGTCAGTCCCTCACTTTTTATATCATTCTCAAGTCAGTGTAGCATGGATATAGTCTCTACATGGATCAGACTAATTAAATTACAATATCCACTAATTACATTACTAAAATCTAATGCAACAGATAATTAAATAGTCTTCATTGGCATGAATTTGAATTTTTGTTCTTCTCAGCCTTTCCAATGACGTGTTAATATACGAACTAAAGATGCATGTTCACGTATAATGTGATTGGAATATTAAGGAAAATTTATATAAAAATATATTTTTTGACACTCAATTGAAGTATATAATTCCTAGTTAGTTCTATAATTACTGCTTTTTGATGCAAAGGTTTACATGTTGGAAAACCACTCTAAAAAATTAAGGTATTTTTTATATATATTTTATTGTTAATATAAGCAATAAAGCACTTTAATTTATTTTTTAAATTATTTCTTAACAATTATTTGTTGTAACTCAATCGATTAAGAAGGTATATACATCATGTGATAACAGATCACGGATTTGAATCTCATTGACAACAATATTTCATCACATGAGTCAAACAACATGTCATATGACTATTTTTTAAAAAAAAAAACGGTGTTATCCGCCCCCTTAATAAAAGAAATAAAGAAGGGTCAGGCGTTGGCCTGACTCTTTTCTTTATTTTTTTTGTTATTTTTTTTATATTAAAAATTTTTATTAAATTTGCTCACTTTTCATATATGATATTGTTCTTAAATACTATGATAGTTTTTTTAATGAATATTAATGATTTTTTTTAATTATCATGTACCTGATATAAAAACTAATAATACCAATGATTAATTATTCATAAAAATTCAATTCAAAATTTTTTTTATTTTAAAATTCTAAAATGGATTTTTAATATGATTTTGTTATATTTATGATATTTTTGGCTTCCAGTCACGTAATACCATCTTGAATTTTTAAAATTTTTTTAACAAGCATAAGATTTTTTTTAAAAAACAAAAATAATGATCCCAATTCAAAACCCTGAACTCCTTAAAATAAATATAAAATAAATTAATAAATTTTTTATCTTGATTGAAAAAAAATTATTATATTTAATAATAATGCCAAAAAATTGCTAGAGACCTGAGCAATTTTTTTTTTTTTTTTTGGTGTTTAGAAAATTTGTAGTCCGTGGGCATACAAAGTTGTTACTTTTTAAAATTGGAAAACTAAATGGTGTACTTGAATGTTTAAAAAAGTCATCGAATTCTGCTCACGTTTTGTTTTCTTAATGTGAAAGAAGAGGGATCAGATTAAAGTATGAAAGTAAGTTTGATTACAGAAGTGGAGGAATCTTAAACTTTATCCAGCGATGTAAAACAACAACCCCTTGTATTAATTACACTGACAGCTTGGGGTGGTTGCATTCTGTCTCTAGTAACCGAATGTTAACGGTGAACGGTAACCTGTGTCTTCAGAACGACGCGTCCGTTAGAATTGACAGGTTGTGGCGGTTAAACTCCCTTTTCATTTGGTTTTTAAAATGAAATGGCCTGACCTCAACCTTTTTCTCTTATCTTGGCGGGAAGGCGGTGGCATTCCCGCCAAATCAGACGGCAAGTGCGATGGTAGGTACTATGTGGGCAAGGGGTCTATTCATCACGAGAAAATATCCACATTGGTGGAAGAAATCTTGGCCCACATTTTTTTGGTGCGTCTTTAAATATTTTGACGTGGAGATTACGTTGATTGAGTGAGGGCGGGTAATTTGAGAATGTAATGATTTTTTTTAGGTTTTAAGGTATTTTCAAAGCACTTTTGTTCGAAAATCATTCTTCTCCTCTTTTTTTTTTTTCATCATAAAATCAATAGTGCATTTTATGATTCGAGATGACTATCATTATATGTATTTTTAGAGCTATTTATTTTAAAAAAATTTAAAAAATATTATTTTTTTATATTATAAAATCATTTTGACAGGTGATGTAACAAATAAATTTTGAAAAATAATAATAAATAAATATTCTTTAAAAAATATTTTGAAAAACAATTAAATATTAATAAAAAAATTTCTTGAAACAAGAAGCTTGAATGTTTTTTTTGAAGATATTGTAATTATCCCACTCTTGTTTTTTTTTTTTTTCACTCTCTCTCTCTCTCACTCAGAATAGGAGACAACTGGTTAATCAGTTTGGAAGCTCAGTACCATCTCCCATAGCAATTAATACGATCGTGACTCTTCGGAGCATCCAAAGGGTCATATACGGGTGGCAAGAGAAAGCAGAAATGAACGATGACACGTGGATGACAGCTCAAGGAGTCGGTCGTTTGGGTCCCGTTATAGTAAATTCATCGTCTATTTGAAGTTTATATATATATATTTTTTGGGAAATGCCCCTCCTTTTTGAGGGGCTCTTACCTTTTTGACCGTTAAAAATCTTGTTTGGCGCCAAATTCGAAAACCGCATTCACATTTGGAAACTAGGCGGGGGGGGGGGGGGGGGGGGGGGGGGTTGGATTTTGATTGTATACAACGGCGCCGCAGATCTCTCCGTGAGACACTCGAGGCATGTTTCCAGACAACGTGAGAAAACATAAGCATGTCGATTTAATTAAAATGTTCAAACTAATTGATTAATCCGAAAGACCTAACAAATCTTCTTTTGATATGCTATTGGATTTGGACCTGGTTCCCACTTGGGCCACTCCCCTTCTTCTTCTTCTTCTTTTTTTTTTAATGTTTTTCCTGTTATAATATTTAAAATAGTCTGGATTTGACCCACGGTTTCAGCGGTGTTCCCAGATAAGAATGCTTCGAGATCGTTACTTGATCAGAAAATCTTGGCCGTCAAACCAGGTCGCTGATTTTTTTCTAAAAGATTCGGTCAAAATGGTACATGTGAATTATGAGACTTAAATACTTCACATGGTTTGAAAGTGCGGCTGCGGGATAGTCATGACCACGACGCGTTCATTCTCCACAGTGTCTTCGGCGTAGTGGGCTCGTCATGAAGAACTGTCTCGACGTGTTGAGCTCGATCGATTTGAATTAAAATGGCTTTTTTTCCCAAACCATGGCTGGAAAATGGCCTTTTTTGTTTTCAGCGCTGCGAGGAACATGGCTGGAACGCTATTTGATGGAATGTTTACATTCACGTTTCTTGTCCTTTAATAATTCCATAATTTTAAAAAAGTATCGCTAGAATTTGAATTTAAATCAAATGGTTAAGCTTTTTTATTAACAAATAATTATGGTTATGGTTATAGTTTTTATGATTATTAAATTGAAAACTGAAGCAAAATAGACTCGAATGAATACTATTTACTGTTATACATGTTCTGCATGAGTATTGAAATATTACCATTACAACATTGATTACAAACAATGAGTAATTCAGTACTTCATATTTAAGAATGGTTATTTTTATATTTCTTATCGTGGTATTAAAACTTGCCTTGTGTTTATTTTCTATACTTATTTGATTATTGCCATTGCCATATTTTTTTTTATTAATAGTTTCCATGTTGGCATGTGATTATGGCAATTTGTTAAATTTTTATATGTTGAAATGTAGTCCAATTATCCTATATTAAAAAAAAAATATATGTTGAAAATTTGTTAAATTTTTATGTGTTAAATTTTTTTTATTAAATTTTTATTTTTTTAAGAAACAATCAATGAAATATAGCATTCTTATCTTACATAAAAAACTTAAAAAATAATTATTATGAATATAGATTATATATAGTTATCATACCAATTCATTCAATTGATTTTATATTTTTTGAATTTATTAAGAGAATTAACAAAAAAAACAGCGGGTCTCACCCGGGTTTTGTGTTGACTTGGCGGGTAGCCCATGTTCGATTGGGCCAATTACAAACCTAATTTCTTGTGAATTAAATCCCGACCAAAATTCCAGGTTATCTAAGTTTCGAGTTAATCTACGAGGCTAGACCGGATTATATATATATATATATATATATATATATATATATATATATATATATATATGAGAAAATCCTAGTAATTTATCTATAGGAAAACAAAACCTCATTAATGCATAAAATTTTATGCATCTTTGGGTTGTTGGTTTTCAACAATATTCTAGGTAGTGATGGAAGGACAAGAAGCAGCAACCATTCATCTTCCTCTTCTTATAATTATTTTTTTTTCTATTTAAATATACCACGCACCGAGTACTTCTATAATGGATTTGTAAGAGAATAATTCTTTAAACTTAACCACAAGTGATATGCAACAGCATGAAATATACTGTTCACGTTTCATAAACAACAAAGCCATTATAATAATGTACATTGCAGTTTATTTTATAACCCATCATTTAAAAATAGTGAGATTAAGTCGATATTTTTATCACTTTAATGAAAAAATATGACATGAAAAGATGGATTGAATAATAACCCTATATTCATGAATAAATTTGAAAATAGTAAAACTTTAGAAGCAAATTGAAGATTTTTAAAATATTAAGATTAATTGAGCTACTCCAAGCTCTGCTATATTGCAACACATGATCATTTATTTTTTGACTAATCAAATAGAATTGTTTGGTTATATTATAATGAACTTTTTTATATATATCAAGGATAAGAAATTTTGTTGATAAACTGGTAATACAAAGTAAGTTTTATAGTCTCAAATGACAACTGAGACAAATAAAAGAAGGACTACACTAAAAAAAAAAAAAAAAACTGGAGCAAAATCATTATATTGTAAAAGGAAAATAAACATTTTTTTTTATTAACGTGAGTGTCCGAGCCAGTTTGCGCGCACCTCGACTAATCTCACAGGCCCTGAATTTAACGACCATGTAAGCCTTCAGTGGCCATTATATTAGCAACTACAGGGCTCGGACCTGAGATCACGGGGAAGCAAACTCCAAAAACACATCTTAATTTTAAATATTGTGGAGATTGGTAGCTCTACTATTTTGTTAGACATTTCTTCATCTTGATAAGTATTGTTGTCTATCAAATCGCCTTCAATTTATTATTTTGATTATAGAATGATTTGTTATCTCCCAATAAGAAAGAGAGTAGCTAGAAAGACGAGGCTTGTTTTCATTTTGATTATAGAATGATTTGTTGGTAATGGGTACTATAGTTTAGTTTAATTCAACATGATCAATATTTTTACAATAAATACAAACTTACTAATTAATTATCATAACAATAAATTTATAGTTTAATTAATTCAACTTGATCAATAATTGTATCCTTGCCATCTCGGTTGTTTTTCACAAGACTTCAATCAATCTCAAACTAGTTGTGAAAAATCCGAGCAAACCAAATAGTAATACAAGATAAAAAGGAACACAAAAACCTTACCATAAAAAACTAGGTTTACAATCATAAATCAACCATACACACAAGCACTTCACTATCAAAAACCCAATTCATGTAAAAAAAAATTCATTTACAAGAAAATATTACATCGATGCCTTTAATGGCAAAATCACAAAGAAAGGTGACCACCATAAAGTAACGATCATCCTTCTCATTCTAAAATGTTTGTAGCATAAATGCACACACATGATCAAAGTTGCCCAGTGGTAAAAGCTTGAGATCAAGAGGTTTGCTCCCTCTGTGATCTCAGGTTCGAGCCATGTGGTTGCTCATATGATGGCCACTAGAGGCTTACATGATCGTTAACTTCAGGGCCCGTGAGATTAGTCGAGGTGCGCGCAAGCTGGCCCGAACACCCACGTTAAACTAAAAAAAAAAAAAAAGTTATGCTACACAAGTCCATATCTAACTAGCTAGAAAACTAGTGTCAATCCAAAATCTTATTTTGCTCAACTCTTGTCACTAATTATTATCTTATTTGAATTCAAAGAATAGGAATCCGAATCAATCCTCTTTATCTCTAAAAACAAGATCTTTAGGTCTTGATGAGATCATTATCAATCAATTTGAAATTCTCAATCATTTTGATAATAGAATTCCCATGGATTAGGGCCACCTCATTATCCACCTCTAATACGTTTGTTTTTTAGATAACTTTTGTGATTGTGGTTTGAAAAAAGTAAGTTTTTAAAAAGTATGGTTAGGTAGATTTAGATACGTGTTTGGTAAAATTTATGGTTGAAGTTTATGTACAATAAAAAACATGTATAAAATATTTGGTAGTTGTGTGGTTGCTTTTCAAAGTGTATTTTACTTGAAAATGCATCAAAATAATTTTTTTTATTTTTTTAAAATTATTTTTGATATTAGCGCATCAAAATGATCTGAAAACACAAAAACAATATTAATTTGAAGTAAAAAGAAATTATTTTTTTTTCAAAAGCGCTTTTAAAACACAAAAACAAACAGAGTTTTACAAAATTCAATTACATGTAAAAACTGCTTATCAAAAACTGCGTTTCAAACTCAATTTTTTAATGGGTCTCATAGTAAAAAACACAGTTTGGTGTGTTATCTAACACCTTACTGTATTTTTTGCACCGCAAACACAAAAGCTTCAAGTAAACAAACGCAGCCTTACACCCCTTTATTCTTAAGGCTAAACTTTGTGCAAACAATTTCTATACAAACAATCTCTCGGAATTCTAACACCATTATCTTAAAAAGATTTCACTATTGATCATGTTACATGAACTTAGAGAAGAGACTCAAATTCTCTTTACAAAAACCAAACCTAAACTCTATAATTAGATAATAAGAAAAAGAAAAGGAGGGCAAAGGTAAAAGTTGAGGGAGAGGGAAGTCGACAATAAAAAAACTTTGCCTAGTTTTTTTATGATTTATACAGTCCTCCCCAGCCCTATTTATATAAGGAACATGGGCTAAAAATGACATAAGAATTAATTCTGTTAATTAAAAGGAGCACATTAATTCTGTTAATCAACAAATTAATTCTCGCCCTTTAATTATGTTCCACTTTGTTCATAAATACATAACATAATTCTCTTTAAATAATTGACGTTTTAAATTAATTAAAAGAAAAAAAATATGTTAAGGTCAAGTGTTAAACATGACTTAAACTGATCAAACATATTACCTATTTATAGGTTGGCAAAAAATACCTAATGAACCCTAGCTCGAGCTGATCGCATGTATGTGATTTAAGCGTAGCGTCCACAGTCTCTCTTTTATAAAAGTTCTGGTGTTAAATGAGCTAAGCTTTTATTTCTCAAGCCATCACTATAAAAGTCAGTACTGTAAAATCTTGCAATCTTTAAACATGAGATATATAGGTTTAAAACTTTATTGATAAATTATTTTTCGAGTTCCATTCATTATTCATCCACAAATAGTTTTAAACATATTAATATTTTATATTAAAATACTTATATATAGATAAATATTTTTCAATAAAGTCTAGAATGAATTCATCTCCACTCTATAGTGATTTAAATATGTGCATTAGCCATATTTAATAACCATTTTCGAACATGATTGTTTACAATTACTTTTATAAAGTAAATACCCGGATCTTCCACAAGATTCAGCATGGTGATAGAAACAAATTAAGAACATGTTTGGCAAAGTCTTCGAGTGTGTATTAATAAAAAAATTTATTTTTTATTTTTATTTAAAATTATTAATATATTGATGTTAAAAATTAAAATTTAAAAAAATAAAAAATTTATTTAGATATATTTCTGAATAAAAAAATACTTTGAAAATCAACGTTACTATAATATCAAACACGCTTTAAGAGGTGAAGGGTGTTTATGATAATTACATAGATTCCTTTTTAAAATGAATTTTATTTGAATATATATTAAAATAATATTTTTTTATTTTTTTAATTTACTTTTGAAATCATAACATTAAAATAATAAAAAAGTTTAAAAAATAATTAAAAACAACAAAATTTAAAAAATCAGCGAGGTGTAGCAGCTGCGCGAAACAGTCCCTTAATAAAGCACATGCTTTGCGTCTAGCCAATTACAAAAATGACCGCTTGATTGCGATCAGAAGGCTAATAAGCAAAGCACAGGATGACGGAGAGCCAACGTTAAAATCCAAGAAGACGTAAACAAAAAGTAAAGTGTCCTGTTTTGGCTTTCGGCAAGGCTTGCCTTGCAAGTTTGGTTTCTACCTGCTCTGTTTATTTTGCAAACAATCCAAGAAAATTGAAGTGACTTGATGGCTCAGTGACTAGCTTTTTCTTTAACTGGTTTAAAAATGAAACCACCAAGAACCCCATAATGAATTGGCTCCTTTTTCCTTAAACTATTAAATTGTGAGGTTCAGTTGCTTGCCATATCTCAACCTTTGATGCGTTAGACTCAAGCGTATGATTAATCTCGGGACGTTTCCTTCGGTGGGCTAGCTGCTCTCTTTTAAAGGAAATTTGCACGTAAAAGGAATGTTTTATTTCCCCGACTTTTACCGAGACAGCGCAAGTTCGAAGTGTTCAGTGGTCGAAGTTATGATCACTCCTATCACAAAGAAAATAACACAGAGAGGGCCGAGAGCTGAAGACGTGCCCCCCTGTTTGTCGATAGAAAGCGAGCGAGCATTGTATATTTCACATGTTTTTGTGTCAATTCCCTTTCCCTTTCCCTGCAGTCTCTAGCATATAACTCAAATGAGACATCATAGCCCTTTGCAGTTCTTTTTTCCTTTTCTGATATGGTCGGTCGGGAGCGGCGAGATGATGGGGGTTGTCATTTCAAGCCAAGCCAGCTGGAAAAAATTGGTTGTTGAAGAGGAAGACATCGTCACAGAACTAAAACCAGATAAATGCTGCAATTTGAAGTGAAATCAAGATTCAAGATAGCGATAACTTGCCCGCTCCCAATATTAGACGAAGTACTGAAGACGTGGCCCTTCCTGGGCCTCTTAGATCCTACACGGAAACATCATATCATATCCTATAGGAGCCTATTCTAAAATGTTACCAAATATTTTTCAGTTTTCAATTATTTAAATCATCAAATTTGAAACTTTTTAGCAAGTCCACCATGCATTAAAAATAATTAAAACTGAAGTGGTTATGATAGCGACAATCGTTTTCCAAATCTATTAAAGATTGAAGAGCATTATAGTCAGGTTTTCGTGACGGAGAAGCTATATATATATATTGCTTGCGTTGAGAGTAAATCGTAAGCAATCATCCAATTATAAGAGCTATGGCAAATAAAAAGCAAAAGCATAGTGAACATATTCAAGAAAATCTTTATCTTAATTTTAGAGTGCTAATTGCTTGGCAGTCAATTATAGGTTGAGTTGGTTTTCTTCAAAATTAGAGGCCTGATTGCTTCCCTCTGCCTGGAATTTATCTAGGTTCTAAGGTAGCATTGGCCTTTAGTGCGTTTTTACAGTTCAAGTGAATGCCACTGTTATCGGTGCGCCGAAGCATCAAAATCATTTTGTCATGCCACGCTGGTGGTTGCTCATTTTCATCTCTTATTCAATTCAATCTAAAAATTTAAATTATTAAATAAAATTTTAAGATATAATTTATATTATTTTCTAATATATTTTCTCAAGTAAAAATCTTTCAGACTTGAAACTTGCATATATTTACAATACATTATGCTTAATTTTTATCAAATAAATAAGGATGGTGAGATGCGAATTCATGACCGCTTGGTCATTAAGACTCTAATACTATATCAAATAACCAATTCAACCTAACTAAGATGCAGGAGGTCAAGACTGTTCTCACTCCCATACCAATCAATTATCCTCCTATGTTAAACCCATGATCTTCTTTGTCTGATCTAGCTGAATATCGTCGGTAATTGGAAGCTAGCCTCCAATATTTGCTAATAACAAGACTAGACATAACCTTTGCTATTAACAAGCTGTCACAATATATGCACTGCCTAACAACATATCATTGATCCTTTGTAAAACGGCTACTGCCTATCTTGTTGGAACCATTGATGATAGCTTACAAATTTACCATGACTTTTCTACCAGTTTGCATGCTTTCTCTTACTTTTCTCTCAATTTACATGCTTATTCTGATACTGATTGTTCATTGGACAAGGGATAAGAATGTTTTTTTGCTCAACAAATTTCTATGTTGTTTATCTTTTAAAAAATCTGATATCCTAAAGTTCTAAAAAGCAACGGATTGTTGCTAGATCCTCTACTGAGGGAGAGTATCATTCTAATACTATGTTAAAGAATCAACTCAACACAAAAACTTAAGTTATTAAATGAAATTTTAAGATGTAATTTATATTATTTTTTAATACTTATCTCTCATCGTTATACATGAAAGGGAGAGTACAATTCTGAACCCAACAAATAATTTTAAGGAGGAGAAAAATGATTGTAAACAATCCTTCTTTACTTTGGTAATCCCTTTTTTCCTATTGATGGAAGAAAACTTTACCATGTCACATGCTCGATTGTTGAGACATCCAAGAAAAAAGAATGTTGAAAAATCGAAGCACCCAGTCGGACAGAAAAATGATGAGCAGTTAAAATTCTGGCACACGAGTGTAAAGTAGCTTTAACATGATCACAATCGAAAAACAATTGGGATTACACGGAGGCGATCCCCTAAAGATGTTCTTAAATCTTCTACTCGGATTCTGTTGGTGTCTTTCAACTTCATAGGTAGACAGATATAACTAACATAAAGGAATTTGTTTGACTTTGTGATTATGACATGCTCTGACGTATTGGCTTAAATCATCGTACCATTACAGCAGACGACCATGGTTCTAATCGAAGAAATGGTAAATAGAGCAAAATGACCGTTATGAGATTGCTCAAGGAAAAACTAGAATGGACGAAGACCGCCTCCAATGAGTACTAGATTATTATTATTAAAATTTAATTATCAAGAAAAAAATCAAATAAAACTTTATTAATTTAAAATAACTGAAGACTACCGGATTTTCGAAATTGAAAAGTATTCAGCCATTTTCTTCTTTAAAAAAACAAGGTTGTGAAAAATATATTTTTAACATAATACGGAAAAGTACAATGTAAACTTGAAGGGTAAAAATAAACAATACAATCGTAAGTAATTTTTTTTTTCATACATCCCTTTTGCATCCTTAAATAATTCAAGTTTTAAATCAATTTTGCACCTTTCACCTATATCAGATACCATCCTTTTTAAGTATTGATATAATCTAATTTTAATGTTTGCATTAACCTTAAAATTGGAATTATAGTTATAATAAGGATTCAAATAATAAGTTGTTGCTTGCAAAGATTTGAGGAGTTGAATTCTCAAATCGAATAGAATGTTCAGGGATGAAATTAAAAAAAAATCTAAACTTCAAAAGGTATAAAAAGCGAAATAAACGGTAATTAAAAAAAGAAGAACCGAAATCGATAAGATTACAAATCAAATGACACAATTGTTTTTTAAGAGTTCAGGTGTGTTTTCCTATGAATAAGATAGAGAAGAAAGAAGAAAGAAAAGACTTTCACCACAACCCGACCGGATCTCCTCTGCGAGCACGCGCCACACCATAAAAAAAAGAACAACGCGTCGCTCCCAACACCGCGGCGGAAGCAGGACTTTAGCCACCGCACGGTCCCTCACACACCATTTAAATGGCGCGGAGGCCATGACGCGCTGATGTGTTGCACGTGTCAACAATATTTTTTTAATAATATTTAAAAACTTAAAATTATCAGACCGCCCCTCTTTATCAAAATTGTGTTATGCATCCAGTTTTTTTTTGGTAATTTGTGCTATTTCACCTAAATTGTTAGCCAAGTATATTAAAAATAAAAATTACCGCCAACAAAAGGAAAGTTTAAAAAGAGTTGTCGTAAAGAGTCAAATGTAAGGAATTTCAGGGGGGTAGTGAGGGGACAAACTGAATTGTACATGCAAAGCTGTAAGAGGGCCCCTCGCAAGAGATTTGGTTGGTGCAGCACATGCTGAGATCTTACTTGTCTTGTTTCGTTTGCGAACATCCATTTTGACCTCACGGTCCTTGCCTTCCCTGTTCGGCAATCCTCGATTTAATGCAAAAATCAGACGGACTAAAGAAACATGTCGACATCTAAAAACTTAAGCTTTCATAAATAGATTTTGTAAATGAAATCTTTAATAAGATGCTTCATTGAAGAATTATTTTAATTTAAAAACTTAAATTATTATATAAAATTTCAAAAATAATTTTATATCACTGCATGTATCATGTCGATCTATGAACAGGGGTTAACCCAATCTAGGTAGGTGGACCACCATCTTGTCGACATCAAAAACCTTTTCATGTTCTTCCGGCACCCCCACTGTCCGTACATTTTGCAGATGTTGCCCTCCTCGTGAAACTTTTAATCGCGGGCTGTGAGATTGAGGAAATCGTGATATTTATAAAGAGTTCTCCGGCAAGACAGGCCTCTCATTAAGGTAAAAGTGTTTCACAAATTTATTAACGGCACCCCCACATGTTAAAACTTGATCACAGGGCACCACATTCTGTTACGAATGTGTTATGTCTCAGTGGCATGATAATTCAAGAAGACAGTTCTCAAGTTAATGCATGGTGTTTATGGAGATGTAACTGTAACTGTAACTGTGACGTGGAGTGGTGTAGGTACGTTGGTGTCTGCTCTGCTCATGCATTGATGGCTTCAAAATAATTTAGTATATCTTAGTCTACAATGGGGCACTTGAATCAATAATTTTTTGAACATTAAAAAAAATATTTGAATTATAAGGAATTATTTTGTATTTTTATTAAACCCGACTTACCATGTTAATATTAAAATCTCTTAACTTAATTTTTTATCTAGTTTAAATTTAAAATTAAATCGTGTATGATTTACTAGGACATGACTTTGTATAGGTTCAAAAAAATAAAAAATCAAGTTCACTTTAGTCAACCTCCCACATTTGTGGTTCGGGTTATGAACTCTACTGAGTTAAATTATTTTTTTATTTTTTTATATGATTAAAAATATAAAATTAATTTATCATAAATTAAATACTTAATTATAAAAAAATCAATAATAAAAAAATCTACATTAAATGATGACTTGTTTTTTTAAAAAGCCCAACGAATAAAAAAGAGGGTCAAAAACTACAAAAGCCCAATAAAAAAGAATCATCGGCCTATTATAATAAAGCCCAGGTGTGTGGGTAAAAAATAACCATGTAGAATAAAAAAATAAAAAAATAAAAGGGTCCAATACAAAAGGACCCAAATGTGTGGGCCAAAGTGGCGATCTCAGATTCCTTTGCGTGCTTCAAACTTTAGCTACTACGTAATGTTTGTTATTAAACAATTAAAAATATATGTTAACTAGGTTTACTGTTTGTTGAGTAAATCCAACTTCAGCTTTTGTGGTTGTTATTACTAGATTATTGACCCGTCATATATTGTAAATTAAGTAAAATTTTTCTTTAAGTGTAAAAAGAGTATTCAATGTTGCTACTATTTTTTTTCTAGCGGAAAAAAAATCTTAATTGTGTAAGGGTTGATCTTATGTAATCTAATTGACTTTATAGGTCCATAAACAACATATATAAAATGTAAAAATATAGTTTGACTAAAAAATTTTCAAGAGGACATTTTTTTTTTAATATTGAGATAATAATAGATTTGATTGACTGGGGTCAACCCGAGTTAATAAGTCAAATCTATGATCCGGATTTTGAAACTATGATAACCTAATAGAAAGAAAAAGAAAATCAAAGTAAATTATAAAACCTAATTTCTAATAAACTCAATATTGAAGGATGAAATTGAAAATAAAATCAATTTAAAAAAACCTAAAAAAACGACTTGAGTTAACTTGACAACATATGACTCAGGTTATAAGATTGAGATAACCTTATAGAAAGCAAATCAAAACAAATTATGAATTTCAATTTCCAATCAACTCAATAGTAAAGGATGGGATTAAAAAATAAATCAATTAAAAAACAACATAAAAATGACCCGGGTCAGTTTGCTAAGCTCATGACCCGGGTCATCAAATTGAGATAACCTCATAGAAAAATAAAATAAAAAATGACTTGATTTAACCTGGGTTGACTTGCCAAATCCACGACTTGATCATGAGATTGAGATAACCTCGTAAAGAGAAAATAAAAAAATTATGAAACTCAATTTTTAATCTTCCCTGTCGGACTCAATGTTGAACGATAAGATTCATAAAAGTTTTAATTAAGAAAATGACACAAAAAAATGAGTTAAGTCAACTTGGGTTAGCCCATTATGTACTATTCCTAGGTCATAAGGCCGAGATAACATAATAGAAAGCAAACCAAAACAAATTATAAAGCCTAATTCACAATCAAACAGAATATTAAATGATGTATTTAGAAAATTAAAAGAAGTCAATTAAAAAAAAAATATTGAGTCAATTGCGTTATCCCACCAAACTTGCAACCCGGTTCATGAGATGGGAACAACCCAATAACAAGCAAATCCAATGTTGAAGGATCCTGACCCGGGTCACAAGATCGAGATAACCTCTTAGAAAAAAATAAGAAAAATAACATGATGTAACCAGGGTTAAAATGTCAATCCCGAAACTTGTGTCATGAAAGTGTAGTTATTTAATAAAAAAAATATAATATTAAATGATAATTTTTTTTTAAAAAAACATTGATTAAAAAAAATCAGAGGAAGAAAAAAGAGAAGCAAAATACTATTCTAATGAATAATACTTGTGAGGAGGATACAATAAAACTCTAATTAATGTAATATTAAGAATAAAAAAAATAACCATCTAGATGGTAACCCAGTGGTAAGAGCTTGGGACCAGGAGGTTTGCTCCTTCTGTGGTCTCAGGTTCAAGCCTTGTGGTTGCTCATATGATGGTCACTAGAGGCTTACATGATCGTTAACTTCAGGGCCCGTGGGATTAGTCGAGGTGCGCGCAAGCTAGCCCGGACACCCACATTAAACTAAAAAAAAAAAGAATAAAATAAATAACAATAGTATATATTATCATGATTTAATTTTACTCAGAATTGAGCTACAATGATACATCCGCGCCATTTAATTTAGAAGAAGGAAATTAATAAGGTTGCTGTTTACTATGGTGGTACTAGGTGGACGTATGTACACTGTACATCAGCCATGCTTTGCCCGTCTTTTGAAAGAAGTGGATATGGGACAACTTGGGCCAAGCTTGCCTGAAGAAAAGACTAACGAAAGAAAGAAGAAGATGACATGGGCCAAGCTAATTAAACAAAAGTCTGCATAGCATGCATCATGTCACATGACACCCGCCATTGATGCGTTTCTTTACATGGATTTGCCTAGAACCGGTGATAACATAATGAATCCGAGGCCATTTTGTTTGAGTAAGTCTACCATGAAGATGTTGAAATATTGAAGGTGATCCTTTTCCATAGTTTTTCTTCCTCCATTTTCCTTCCACTCTTCCAATTGCAAGCTTTGCTTTAACGCCATCTCTTCTTTTTTGTCTTCTTCTTTCCTTTCTCTTTTTATTGATAGCCTCTACATACCAAATTCTACTCAAAATTTATTTTGGTTTGACAAAGACGACGACTTGCAAATACCTAATTTCCTTTTCCTCTCGCTTTTGTGAATTCTATACAAAGAAAAAATTATACTCAATGCTTAAAAGAAAGAGGAAGGTTTAATTTCATGAAGGATGGATAAGACTAGCATTTTTCATGACTATTATTTTGATTTCAATCGCATTGATTGGTTTTTGATGATGACGACGACGACTAATGGTGGTGGATAATGATGTGGAGTATCTTGCTGAAGATCTTGGAATTGTTGAAAATATTACCTTACAAGACAAGGATCTGTTTGTAAAAAAAAACATAAATGTAATTTTATTTTTGGAATTTTTTAAGAGTATGGGTTTCATTTCTTTAATTTCAGTCAAACATGGTTCAAGACAAGAGCAAATCGCCCAGCTTGCCCTCGGAGGAGGAAGATCACTCTGCGAGCTCTCCAATAACACCCTGGTTCAAGCCCTATTTCAAAATTCAAAGGGGCCCGGGTGGTTCAAAAAACCAGACGGTGATCCAAGTTAGGTAGCAGCAGTTTGGTTATGATCCTTAAAGCTATGAAAAGGCCCAGTCGTGGTCCAGCTAAACTAGTGTTCCGGTTTTAATTAAGGGTCATATTACCTCTAGCCCAAAGATTCCACGATTCTATGAATGGATCTCTTTGAATCTACATTTTGGATTAGCCTAATTAACTCTTATACTCACGTCCCTCATTCGTGTAAAAATGACGAGTCTCAAGATTTTTTAAATGACAGAACAATACCTTAAAAAAGTATTTAATAATTTCTGATATCTAGAGATTATTAAAAAATGACATGGGCACAACTACGTTACACTTCGGGAACCAAAGTTTATTTAAATATACAAAAAATATATGAATTTTAGAAAATTATTTGATATTATTATTAAACCTAAAAATATATATATATTTTATTTATCTCAGCGAATACAAAATTTTTTTCACCGAAATTATTGGTTTTGTTGAAAAAACAAAAACATCATATGGATGTTACAACAACAAAAAAAAAAAATCAAAAATAGAAGTTCAATTTTTATATGTGATCGAAAGTTTAAAAAGTCATATGATAAAATTATGTTCAAAATCTAATTAAAAAATTCAAGAATAAAATAACAACCTAATCGAATTTCCATAATAATTTATTTTTAGTATTATTTTTTTTCATATCATATACATAATAATTGCAAATAAAATTATTAAAATTCAAATAAAAATTTATTGTAATATTTAAGAACCATGTCAAAATTAAAAAGTAAATAAGTTTGGTAATATCTTTTCAGAGTGCCAAAAACAAAAAAAAAAAACAAAAGGAAAAAAAAGATAGAAAAGGGTCAATTCTAACTCTTGACCCATCAATAGTAGGTTAGACGTATGCAAGCGGGGCCCACGTGCTTAATCTTGATTCATTTTTTAGTTATCTACCATTTATTAAAAAAAAACACAAATGACGGGTCATATGTCACCTTAAAAAAAATATTGCACATTTTTGCTCTCAAACTTGTAACCTTAGGCTTAGATATATACACTAACTAGCTAAGTTATGATACAAATTTATTATTATATGACTTAAATAAATATATT
Source organism: Populus trichocarpa (assembly GCF_000002775.5). Taxonomy (NCBI): domain Eukaryota; kingdom Viridiplantae; phylum Streptophyta; class Magnoliopsida; order Malpighiales; family Salicaceae; genus Populus; species Populus trichocarpa. The sequence goes on along the minus strand of NC_037285.2, from coordinate 9,366,892 downwards.
AATCTTCTTTACTGTTTATATAAATAATAAAACACATTAAGAAATTCTGATTTTTTTTTTTAGTTTTTTAGTTTAACGTGGGTGTTCAGGCCAGCTTGCGCGCACCTCGACTGATCTCACGAGCCCTGAAGTTAACGATCATGTAAGCCTCCAGTGGCCATCATATGAGCAACCACAGGGCTCGAATCTGAGACCACAGAGAGAGCAAACTTTTTGATCCCAAACTATTACCACTGAGTTACCATCTAGATGGTTAAATCCCGATTATTTTAGAGTTATAGGTAATAGGATAATTTTTCTTTAAACCATGTTATATTGGTAATCATATATTGTCCAATGCAATCAAATCTGGGGTCATGTCGTGTTTGATTGTAGATCAAGTGTTTTTATTCTTTGTAAAAATGTAATTATACTGCAAACTAAAAAAAATAGGGTAAACTTTCCTTTTTTTTTTTAATAATATTCTAACATTTAATTGATACTTGATTTTGTGAATATTTATTGTTGTTATCATATAATTAAATAAAAATAATTTTAAAAAAATAAAGTTAATAAACTTATTGAAGTCTAAGACCTAAGTTGCGGGTTTAGGAAATTAAGTCGCGAAACTCAAATCAATCTAATATGTTGTTGTCTCAATATTAAAAAAAAATCTTTCTAATATTTTTTCTTATGAATTTTGAAGCAAGTCCCTCTCCTTTCCCCCTATTTTTGTCTTTTTTTTTTTAGTTTGGTTCTTTTATTTATTTATAATATCTCAGTATTTAGTGTTGGTGTTTAATTTTGCAAAGGTTTATTTTTGTTATCATTTAACTAAGTAAAAAATAGTTTAAACACAATTATTAAACCTAATAGAGTCTATGACCCAGATTAAGAGTTTGATGAGTTAAGTCACGGAGCCTGAGTTGATCTAATATGTTATCATATTAATATATATAAAAAAGATGCTATCGTAATTTTTTTTTAAAATCAAACTATATTTTTATTGATCATTCAAATTGGATTTAGACCCATCAAATTTTCTAGGTCACATCGAGATAGCTCCTGTGTGATTTAATTAAAACTCTGGCTAGGCAGGGGATAAGTAGAAAGATTTCAAAGTTAATTAGTTAAGCCATATCTAATAATAATGCCAAAAAATTCCATTCGGTCTCAATATTTATTTTACGTTCAATTTTTTTAATCATATTTAGAGTGTAGCGCAGGCTTCATTATCCCTGATTTTTTTCCCTTTTTCATTTTGGCCTTTTTTTCTCAGTTTTGTTTTATTTTTCATTTTGGTTCTTTCTTTTATAATATTTTGGCACTTGGTTAATGCTCGATTTTAAGAGTATCTATTTTTGTTATTATATAATTAAATAAAAAATAGATTTTTTAATTCCAATGAAGTCAATGTCCTGTGTTGCGGGTTTAGCAGTTAAATAACAAAGCCCCAATAAATTTAATATATCACCGTCTCAATATTAAAAAATATTATATTAATTTTTTTAAAGACAAACCATGTTTTTACCGATCATTCATGTTATCTCTTAACCCATTAAACTTATTAAGTCACGTCAGAACATCCCACACGGTTTAATAAAAATATAGGCTAGACAAGAATGTTGGAAAAAAAAATTAAAATTAATTTATTAGGTTGGGTTTAGAAATAATATCAAAAGAATTTTATTCAGCATGAATATTTTCATGCTTAATTTTTTTTTATTCAACCTCCAATGTAACGTTGACAAGGAAACTAGTAATATGCATTTAATTTTTTTTAAAATGCCAACAATGTTTTTTCTTAGTAGAATTGGGCCACAATAAGGAAACTAGAAAAATCTAAATATGCATTCTGGCCCAAAGAATGGGCTCGTAGTGGTTTGATTTTGCATATCTGAAATGCAAAGGTTCGGAAAGCCTCCATGTTTGTCCAACTTAATTGCAGTCTCAAATGGAGACGACGTCGTCGAAGTACATTGCCTTTTTTTCCCCTATCCACCTTCTATCTGAAGTCCAAAAAAACCCAAACAGAGAGTTTGAGAAAGAGGTAGGGCGTGTGTTGTCTTACAGAAAATGGCAGCAATTTGTTTCACAAAGCTTCCAAATCCATCATCGACAACAGCCCAACAAGCGCTCAATCGTCAACGGCACCACCACATAACACAACCCAATTCTCTAATAGTACCTCCTCACTCTCTTAATTCCTTCACTTCATTACCATTTTCACGCAAAATCTTAACCACCCGCTTGTCCACCCACCTCCCCATCTCCGCCACTGTCCTCTCCAGCCTCCCTACTGCGTATTTTTTCCATTTAATTCCTCTCTCTCCTTTTTCGTTTTCTTTTCTTTAATATTTAGTCGACTAAATTGCAATTTCAGGTTTTTTCAGGAAGCCAGAGAGATTGGGTTCTTCCGGTGAGAAAGTTCCCAAGTGAGTCTATGAATTAATGATTGAATATATTTTAGTTAGTGGGTTTGCTGGGATTAAGGTAAATTTGATGCTTTCTTTTTGGTGGTGTGAGTGGAAATATAGGTGGTCATGGAAGGCTATAAAGGCATTTACTATGGCTGAATTGGAAGCTAGGAAGCTCAAGTTTGCAACTACTGGCACTGAGGCTCTTCTTTTGGGTATCTTGATTGAAGGTGCTTTTTTTTTTTTTAAAAAAAATTATTTTCTTATTCATTTGCATCATTAATTTTGAGCCACTAGCCATTTGCTGTTTTGTTGTTATATTAATGTTCTTCTTTGAATCATAGGGACTAGTGTAGCTGCGAAATACCTGTGGGCAAATGGAATCACTGTTTTCAAAGCACGTGAAGAAACTATCAAGGTGCTTGGCAAGGCTGACATGTACTATTTCCCTCCTGAGAGGCCTCCCTTGACTGATGATGCTCAAAAGGTCCTCGATTGGGCTCTTGATCATAAACTAAAATCTGGTAAGTCCTGATAATTTGCTGTTTTTGGTTGGTTTTTGTTCAATATGAAATATTATATCAATGAATGTCTTTTCAATGCAATCCTTAGTTTTTGTAGGATGCCATGGAAACTCAGTTGCTAGTATAAAGAACATGCAAACAAAATTTCTCTGAAGGGTGCGCTTATTAGCCAAGCTAATGAATTTGTGAGAACTAGTCTCTGAAATTTGTGATCCACATGCTGTTATTACACTTGTATCATGTGTGATTGACTGTTGCCTGTGTTCCTTGATTTGATGACATCCTTAAAAGTAGTGGCTTGTAAACTTCATGGTTAACAAATCTAATTTATGGTTTCTGCCTTTTTAGGGCCCTAGTTTTGTAAGTCTTTATATTTGAGATCTCCAATGCAACTTTCCTAATACCATTGCCCAAGACTTCACCGAGACTCATGATGTTTGCAGCAGCTGCCAAAGATATTTTGTAGTATGTTTATGGTGCTGAAAGAAAAGTGATGTCATGCACAAATGTGTGAATTGTCTTTGTTCCAATATTTTGCTGCTTGGTTGCCCCTTCTATAAGTTCTGGATTTTTACCTTTGAGTCTGACTATCGTGTAATATGCTAAGAAACTAGAAAATCTATGTGATTCTCTAATCACAACAAATACATGGCTTTTGGTATTAGAATCCGCTCATCTAACACCCCAATATATCTTTGTAGGTTTGGGATGTTATATGGATTTCTTCCCTGTTACATATAATCAATATACTATTTTACATTTATTCTTGAGTGCAGTTCTTCCTAAATTGGAAGAACTGCACTGTTCTGAAAAATATTCACATTCTCCGAGTTCCTGGTTGAGCTCTATTATACCTGCTTGGCTTTGTCTTTTTGCTTGTCCAAATTTTAGTCCTTGGCTGATGTAACAAAGCATGTTGTTGGTGTGTGTTTTATTTCCTGCTTTTTCTTGAATCAAACTTTGCTGGGAACTATTATCCAAAATAGAGGGAGACAAATAGCTGTTGCACCATGCAGAAAGCTTTTAATTTTTTTTCATTCAATGTGTCTTTGAATTTACAGGTGATAGTGGTGGGGAAGTTACAACAAGTGATCTGCTTCTAGGCATTTGGTCAGAAGTGGAATGCCCCGGCCACAAGATACTGGCTGTCCTTGGCTTTAATGATGAGAAAGCTAAAGAACTGGAGGCTTCAAGTTCTGGACCTGGGTTTATAGATGGATGATACCTTCAATGTTCATGATGTCCATCGATGCAATTTTTGTAACTGGACATGGCAGATATGTTCATTGAATGTTGGAAAATTCTAGTCAACATTCAATTTTTGACTGAAATTGAAAACCCCATCATTTATGGATATGCACAAAAGAGTCGTTTCAGTAACTAACAAAAGTTGGCATCTTATCCTTAGTGAGCTTTGTAAGTTGTATTTTGCACAGATATGTTCATTGAATGTTGGAAACAAGGAGTTCTTTTGTATTGAATCTTGTAACTGTTCGACTTTCATCTTTTGCTTCAGAAACCTTTCTTACGACCCATTTCATGATTTGATGAAACTATCTGAAGACAGAATCGTAAATGGCTGGCCATATAAGAACTGAAGCTACCAGGAATTGAAATTTGGAGTGATTCATGAACAGTGAATTGATGAAATGATGCCTTTGAATTACCGAAAGGCTTGAAAATGGATAGGAATCCTGAATTTTAGAAGTTCCATTAGGGAGTTGTCTCAAATGAGTTTGGTTTTGCTGTAATTTTTCCTTAAGAGAGTTGTGTCAGGAAGTCCAGCATTTATGGGAGTGTTTGAAACGAGACAACCGTTTTCTAGTCATTCCCATGCTTCAGCACCATCAACTGTTTCCGTGGTTCGGTGATTCACGCGTTCTTTAACGTCCACTTCTTGCACGTCACAGGACGCCAGTTTTTGTGCCTTTTCAGCTTCTACTTCCCAATCAATCCTCACAACAAATACTACCAACAAAATCAAGCACGCGACCAATCCAATCAAGAAACCTACCAACAACCCACCGAGCCCTAGTGCTGCTTTGAAGGCTAAGAGTACTGCCATTGGTAAGGCTAGGAAGTAGAACCCACCAAGATTGGCATACATGCCCAACCATGGCCGAGCTGTTCCCCGGACGATGCCTCCACAGACTACTAAAGGAAAATTTACTACTTCAATCAAAGCCATTAGCAACATCATCTTCTTTACACCTTTTATGATTCCCTGATCATGGCTAAAAAGAGACCCCCAAACACCTCGGACTCCTACCATCACCAAAGCACCAATGCAACCTGAAATGGTGCTTGCTCCTAGAGACACATATGCTGACTGGTAAGCACGACCTGCTTGATTTGCACCAAGCTCATTCGACACACGAGTGGAAGCACAAGTTGCTAGTGATAGCATCACAGAGAAAAGCAAGTAGTCAAAGTTTAGCACAATTGCTATCACCCCAACTGCTTGCTTGGCATTTGGTAGTCGTCCGGTAAGCAAGATCAAGATCTCCCAGCACCACCATTCAAGGCAGGTGGTAAGGCAACATGGTGCACAAAGTTTTAGCAACCTGAGCCAGTCATGAACGCCCTGGTCTAACCACCCTCCCTCCTTCCAATTCCCTCCCTTCCTGTTTTCCATCATCAACACGTATGAAGCAAGTAAAATCACGACCATAAGATCGGTTATCCATATTGCCATAGACACCCCTTCAAGACCCTTGGCTTTTACAAGTAAGATGTTGATCGGGATGTGAAAAGCTAGGCCCAAAGCTGAGCTAAACATTATAGGAACTGTTACACTTTGTGAGCTCAAGTAGACTTTAAGAGGACATAACAAACAGGTGATTATTAAGTCAGGGAAGAGATAGAAAAGGTAGTTCTTTGCAACACGCGAAACGTCTTCTTGTTGGCCACAATGGATTAGAATTTTGTCCACGTTAAGCCACAAGAAAGATATAGGCAGGGTTGCTAATAGCAACAAGAATGTTACCATGAGGAGGGTCTTGTGTAGCAGCATGAAATTCTTAGCCCCATGAGCTTGACCACAGAGAGGTTCCATGGCAGCGGATAGCCCATTCAAGACAGAAAAGCCAGTGACGTTAGCAAAAGTGAACCCAAGAGTGCCGCTAACCAACTGGAGCTCTCCAAGCCTGCCTAAAAAAACAGTTGTGATGGCTGTTTTGGAAAACCATGTCAAATTCATTGCCAACAAGGGCAGAGTTATACCTCGCTGTGTTTTTATTTCCTGAAGAATCATTTGCATAAGATTTGCCGGCCATATTCGGGTGGTAAGTGAAGATATTGGTGGAGGTTGAGAGGTTTTGCCAATAGGGCTCTCTTGAGATTTTGATGGTGGAGACATGATGGTTGGGCAAAATGGATTGGTGGGCTTATACCAAATATATAATTTTCTTGACGAGAGAAGTAGTTTTGTGCTCTTTAAATAAGATGGATAGATATTTTCTTAGAGCGTGGTTTTCGTGAAGCTTCTGGTGTCTAAAGGAGGAACAAGATGAAGCTTTTTATAAAGACCAATCAAGGAAGAGACAATGGGTGGTGGATTCTTAGTAGTGTGTGATGAGAATGCAAAGCCAAATCATGCTTACAGATTTCCTTTCAGACATGTAAGATAATGTTTTCAATTTGGTGTTCATGAAAAAGCTATAATGACTAAGAGGATTGCTGATTGCGCTTGTACTGTGTAACTGCCAAGTGAATTCCCTCCTAAGCTAGCCGACAAAAAAAATCTAGTAACTGGCCTGTAAGTTGATTTTACTTGCCAATCATGCCTTAAAAACTTGGATATGTTCATCAAGCTTTTTAATTAGTACTGTAATCAACGGTAATTTTGACTCGAGACCTACTCCACCTGCCTTGTATAAAATGATATCCCTTATGTCCCTACTGCTTAACAAAGAAACTAAAAAAGTTTGGGCTTTTACCGTCCATTCCACATTCATCCTCTCAGAATTTACTATTCATAACATTGTTTATTATGGAAATTTAGTTCTAGGTCCCTCAAGTTTTGATCCATTTTATTTTGGTGATCAAACTTTATTTCCTATCAATTTAGTCCTTACAATGTTTTTTTTTTTTTCATTTTTATTGAGTTTTTTTTTTATTCTTTTCATCTTGCATGTTATCGTGTATCCGCGATGTCAGGGTATATTCCGAGGTTAAATGACATGTCAATTTTTCATGAGAAAAATTGTGGTTGTAGAAACCAAAATTGAAAGACCAAGGATCAAAATTGATATTAGTCAAGATTTAACAATCTTTTTCTCATGTGAACCGTTTAAAAGGTGCATAAATCTACACTTTAAACTTTTAATTTGTACATGTTTAAAATTTGGTCCATTTTATTTTGTTTTCAAACTTTATTTTTTTTTATGTTTAAGTCTTTGAAACCTATGAGAGTAGTGAGAAAATAGATGGAAAATTTAAAAAGACAAAGCTCTCAGTTAACCGAATTATAGCCACTAATAGCTTTTATTTTGTGTTATTGGATTCGACTTTGAAAGAGGAACTCAATGAAAGAGGTTTTCACATTCAATGATGTTGAAAAAATAGATTAGAGTTTAGAAAATTATTCTCTTAATTTTATTTGATTTTAAGTTTTTAAAACAATTAAAATGTGTTTTGTTGTTAGAAATAAAGATATAGAGGTCAATGAGATATTTTCTAAAGTTTTTGAGTGAAAAAGAGGTTGAAATTTGGGTTTTTTGGTCCAAAATTTTGAATTCTAATTTTCTCGTGACTTCACCTTCGATAACTAGAAAAGATTACAAACAAATGACATGTTGTTTGTCCAAGTAAACAGTGCATCACCCATTTATTTATTTTTAATTTAAGGCATACAAGTGTCGTTCACCCTTTAAGAAAAAAAGATGTGCAGGCATGTGCTAGCATATGGGCCAGGCACGCAAGCCTATTTTTCCAGCCCATGCACGTCTAGCCCTTCAATTCTTTTTATCTCATTATTTTTTTTTTGTTTAGTATTTTATAATTACATCAAACAATAACTAAATTTATTTTAATGATGTTTAAATAATTATCCAATTAGTTTTAAATAATATTAACAATTATATTTTGAATAAATATATATCAACCTAACATGCATGATTTTCTAAATGCAAATGAAATGCATATTTTTTTAAAATTTTTATTTTTATCAAGTTTATTATTATTATTACTATATTTTTAAATACATTCACACCAAAATTATTGATTTTATTATTTTCTTATTAAAACTTGCTACAGCATGGATAAAAAAAAGTTAAAAAATACATTAATAACAAAAAGACAATTTACACTAATAACTACATTTCTTTTTACTGAGTTTAAACTACTCATTTTCTTACAAAATCTATTTTTATTGCTATTTATTTCAATAAAAAAAACAAAAAAAATCCTGTATTATATCATAAAATCAAATATCTTTATTTTTTAGCTCTTTGCTTTAGTCGTTGAGAATTTGTTTTTATGATTTATTAATTCATATGATTTTTAATTTATTTTATTGAAGATACACATCGATTTTTTAATTCTCAATTAAATTTTTTTATGATATTAAATTTTTTTTCAAAATGTATACACATTCTTCTTTTGTATTAAAATTAATTATTATTTTTTAAAATTTTAGCTAATTTGTGCTAAAAAAATGGTAAATATCTTTGTCCATCAAGCTTCAAAATCCGAATGGGCAAGTTAAAAAAAGAGAGTGAATTTAATTAAAAGATCCGAGAAATAATGCTGTGGTCCTCAATGACATTTCAGGTTGAGGTGGCTAAATGGGTTGCAAGGTTTTGAACTACGAGGAATCAAAAGAAATTTTCTGGTAACCATATCTCAAGAAAGTGAATTATTTTTTGATGTTTGGTAGTGTAATGAAAAATAAGTTGGAAAACACTTTCTAGTGTTTGGTTATGTCATGAAAAATGAACTGAAAAATAATTTATTAATGTTTTATTTTTTCAAGTTTATTAAAATAATAAGAAACAAATCTTACAAATTAAAAAGTTGAATGAGAATGAAATTGAAAAAAAATATAATTATATAAATTATCTCAAAAAAATAAATAATAATCAAAATAATAGAGTTCAATCTAACAAATAAAAAAATTGAAAGATGAAGAAATTAAAATAATAATAATTACCATTTCATAAATTATTTCAAATAAAATAAGTAACAATAAAAAAAATAAGGACCAAATTTGATAGATAAAAAATTTCAATTAAAAAATAATAGGAGAAAAGCAAATAACAATGATAAAAATGAGGACCAAAGTTAATATAAAAATTAAATTCTAAGGGATGAAATTGAAAAAAAAATTCAAAACAAAATATATATAGTAATAAAAAATTTGAGGACCAAATTTGATATAATCAACAAATAATATGATATTTCTAAATTTTTCACAATTTCCGGAAAATGTTTTCCGCCCAAAATAAAAGGAAAACACTTTCCTGGAAACCAAGCCAAATTTTCCTTTGACTGAAAAGTGTTTTCCGTTAATCAACTTTTCTAATGACAAACAAACACAGGAAAGTTTGGAAAATAGTTTTCAGGAAACCACTTTTCATCAAACAAACACCCTCTTAATCCTTTTCTTTTACAAAGAGCATCTAGCTCTTGTCTGTTTTCAGATATAAAATAAGTCTCGCATGCTGTTGCTAACCGATGAAATTTTAAAAAATCCAAGTAATTTAAGAGTAAAATTTATATTTTGAACAATTGGTTAAGTTTTTGGTTCTATAAATCTATTTTATTTTTTCTAGTCAAGGTGGTTGATGCCTGATACCTGCAAAAAAGTCTTTTTTGATGAATTTGAAGACTTTCCGATAGTTAAGTCCATGATTTTTTGACAGAAAATACAATAATATTACAGGTAAATACTCTAGAAATAAATATGCAGTATATAATGGAGATTTCGAATCCTTCGTTTAAAGGATTCATGATCTATTTATAGTACACGAGTCTTTTTATGGAGAGGAGAAACTAAAATATAATAGTGCATTGATAGTAAAGAGAGAAAATATCACTGACATAAGTATTAATGTGGATGAAAATATGGTGAGCTCTTAAAAGATTTTTACACATTATCATTTACATAACATTAATATTAATAGAAATATGGTAAGTCTTTGCAGGGCCTTTATACACTTAATAGATATAGGGAAAGTAAGATTCAATATGTAACTATGCCCAAAAGAGATAAGTCCATCCCTTAACTAAGCTCAAGAAAAATTAAATTATTCTTTGATCGAGTCCAGGAAAGGCTGGATTATTTGTTTAGTTGAGCCCAACATAGTTTTTTTAAGAGGTTTTTTGTGCCTTTCATTTTAGTTTCATCACTAACTTAACAATCTCATGCACCATTGGCCACTTAGGGTAATATCTCACATTACCAAATTCAATTTCTGATTATATGTCGACAATACCTTGATTTTCTATGGAAAAGAGAAATGGAGAATGGAGGCGCATCGTTTGATCATAATTGTTGTCTTACCAAATTTGGCACTAATAAATTCTTTAGTAGCAAGCCCTGGACAAACAAAATCTCTCGAAGTACTCCCATTTCTTTTCTTTTCTTTTTTATATGGCAGGCAAAAAAAAAAAAAAAAAAAAAACTACAAAGAAATTCACCATGCTTACATATAAACATGAAACTCCCTAATTATTTTGAAATATTATAATATTTTGAAATTATTTAATTAAATAACCATTATATATACACTTATTTATTTATTACATGTATGTCTCCTATATTTTTAATATAACCTCTTGAATACATGTTTTTTTATTTAGTTTTTTCATCTTTTCTTCCTAATATAAGTTTCCTATATAAATTTTTTCATTTTCCTTATTATACTCCATTTTCCTTTTTCAAGAACTCAATACCAAATTAATCTTGTTTTTCCTATAAAACATATTCAACACACCTTTTTTTTTTTTCCGTCAATCAAAAGATTTTTTTAGGCAAACCTCAAAAATACTACTCAACTATACATGTAGTCTCAATGTTATCATCAAGTAATTTTTAATATCAATTTTAACCTTAAATTTGTAAAAATTCTCAATTATGAACTTCCATCCATTTTTAACGTTTTTCTTCCATATTTTCATCCAAATTGTATTTTCTTGTATAAAAAAACGACCTTATTTTATTGGAAACTTAATGTTTTATATTGAGCATTCTAACAAAAGCTTTAGTTGAAAAATCAAAATAGTTTAATGGTAAAATCGATACAAAAATAGTTTGGATGCAAAATTAATAATACCCCAATGATTTGGGGCTTGACACACTACCAAGCTTAGTATGCTAGTTTTGGTTTGCGCTAAACCCAACGTGACTTCACTGGAACGTGTTTATTTTTCTGAAAATTTATATTCGTAAATCTTTTTTATTTGATTACACACACAATGAGTGATCGAATTTCCGTTCTTGGAACTGACCGTGTTAGGTTATATAATCGTTTGAGTAAAACTTTGAATTTTTGAAAGAGTTCCGACAACTGGTAGCCCATATGTAATAATTAGAATTCACAAGCTATCCAAAAATAAAACTTGAATACATTACCTTTCCGTATGCTAGAACAACTCTTAACCACGTAATTATCAGTAGTTTGTCAATGCAATCTTGATCTGTCACATAATGCACCACATCACATCAAGAAGGGGCATTATCAATCATTTTCCTTAAAAAGGAAAAGGCACCTGGTTTTCGGCATTTCCGTTTCATAGAAAAAGGTAGCTGCAACCACTACACTCACTGATGAGTTTGATGCGTGGGATCAGTCCAAACACAGTACCGTTTCCTTTTTTCTTGTTCTTTACCAATGCTTAAGGCCCTCTATTAGCAATCAGTATCCTAAATTTCCAGAACTACATGGAGCTGAAGTCTCATGGAAGATTGTCCCCTTGTACAAAACTTGTAATATGTTACCACGTTTGCAGGTTTTATAAAACAAATTTACGTTGTTACCTTTTCTTGAGTAAGTTGGCCTGATTCCAAAAATGAAAACGGAAAATTGGCCTTCACCTTTCCATATTTTCATCTATTTGCAAGATTTGCATGGACAGTAATTTGCAAGATCAAAATCAGAAAGGAAAATCTTACGAGGGCCGGAACCTACATGAAATATTCCACGTGATTTGGAGATTAGCTAAATTCAAGACTTTATCATCACTTAAAATTATCAGTTCTTTCCCATACTGATGGGAATACTCTCATGTTAATTTAAATCTGTTACCTAATCAAGTTAGGAGTCATATTTCAACCTATTTATGCAGGGTATAAAGTTTTATAGGCTAGTCCATACTACAACAGAAAGATTTCCCCTCATAGTATAAGAATATACAATCTGCTTGAAAAGATACTGGCTATGAAATTTCATTATCATGACACTTCTCAATTAGTATAAGAGAGCTTATATTAATGCTTGATTTTTTTTATAACAAATATCGTATTGGGATTCCCTTCTGTACTCATTTTCTTCTCTCCTTTCTGAAGTAAAAGGGTAATAATAGGCTCCAATGTCAGATAGAACCATGACCGGCCTAATGACGATAAGTGCTGAAAAACTTTGGTTTAGGTACTTGTCACATACTCACATAGCCAATAAATCAAATCAAATCCAACGATTTCCATCCTCTTGTTTCACTGGTACACTTCACGATCAAGCTGACCACCTACTAAAATTTAACCACGGCACATGCATCTCCACCAAAATATTTTCATTTCCAAGAACCCCGTCAATCCTTCTTCTTTTCATTTCTTATTAACAATCATTTCCATATATGCAAATCTCACTATAACTACGTACCAACACCTTTCCTCGCTTCTCCTCCCCACCATTACTACACTACAACTATACCCCCATCCCATCCCACCTCTCCATCTCGATTCTCTCTATTAGTCATGTCCAAATGTTATGAATTTTACCTATAGTAATTAAGAAAGTGGGGTGAAAGTTTTCTTCATCAATTTAAAGTCCTTATTGGCAATTGCTAAGAGGTGTAATAAGAAAAGAGACTTCAAGGCAATATCACTACATTCTTCAAACTTTGCAGCCATGGAAGCTTCTGTTCTGTGAAACAACACTGGTTTTTAAGGCTTGACCAGGGATTGGTAGTAAGGGTTTTGGGAAAGTGGTGGTTCTCTTAGTTTTTCCTATGGTGGGAAGATCGGTGAAAGGAAATAAGAATAATTTGTGACAGTAGCAGGTTACTTCGAGAGGGAACCTGGGCCTCCAAGCTAGCTCAGTATTTGATGAATGATTTTTGATACTCCATTGAATGAGTAGAAGTACATATTTATAACTGAAGATTTCCACTAATTAGCCTTGCACTAAGTATTATAGGAAATACACTGTTGAATCTTAGGACACAAATATAGAAAATTATGTTGCATTGTATAGCTTATATCTTTGATCATGTGTAGGGAGTTACACGGTTAATATTGTATACAATCTTAATTATATAAATAGAGAAGATGACTAATATAATTGGGGTTATAGTGTTAAATTATATATATAACCTTAATTATATAAATAGAGAATATGATTAATACAATTGTTGAACATCCTAAACACTTCTTATATCTAACTTGGTATCAGAGCTAATAATTTTTTTTTTTCAAATCCTATTATATATGGATCCTAATCAAGACATTCCATCTGCTATTGACTCTGCTGCTGCCAGGTTTGTTGTGCCAATCCTAACCTCTATTCTGCTCCCGAGTCCTTCTTCTTCTTCGATTATCCCACAGCTACTAGCGTCTACACCAGCGCTTTATTCCTCTTCCATTCTAACATCAGGTTCTTTGCCATCCTCTGCATTAGCGTTTTATTCATCTCCTCAGTCTGCTGGTGAGTTCCTGACTGCTCCTTTTGTTGTTGATTTACATCCTTCTGCTCCTAGTTCTCACATCAATTCGGTGGTTTCTTTATCCCACACACAACAGGTTATTTATTTAAAACTATCTCATAACAACTACTTGTATCGAAGGATGTAGATAAAACCGTATCTCATAGGCCAAGGTGTTTACTTCTTTGTTGATGGTTCTCTACCGGTCCCTCCCTCTCATATTATATCATCATCTTTGGTTGTTCTTGTCCCCAACCCAACGTTTATGTCTTGGAAACAACAAGACCATCCTATTGTAAGTGCTCTTTTATCCTCTTTGTCTACTTAAATCTTACACTTGGTTGTCGATATGGCAGACTCTTGAGAAAGCTCTTGCATCTCCACCGAATTCTCGCATTATACAGCTTCACGAGTCTTTCCAAGACCTAAGACAGTGTGATGACACAATCAATGTCTATTTACAGAAGGCCAAATCTCTCTTTGATGAACTTGTTGCTGCTGGACGACCAATTGCGTTGGAGGACTTCAATCTCTATATCTTCAGGGGTCTGCGTGGAGAATTCAAAGACTTGGTTACTAGCCTCTCCACCAAAGTTCAGCCTCTTACTTACACTGAGTTGCATAGCCATCTACTCACTCATGAATATCTTAATAAGAGTTCTCTTGCTGGCACCACTGTTACAGTAACCCTGTTGCCTACCTCATCCAGCACCTCTTCGGCTTTCTTTGTTCAGCGTTAGCATCAGTTTAATGGATCATCAGCAGGGTATTTCCTATCAGCAGTGTATTTCCTATAATACTAAGCAACTAAAGACAGGAATTTCTCCTAAAATATGGCAACAAATAAAATGGCTAAAGCAAGAGCAACTCACGTGTACCCTCGTGTTAACAGGTGACCAATACCCACTTCCTCATTTGAGAGAGTAAGGTGTTCAATAGTAGTATTAGTGTGGCTAACTCAAGGGAAGGCCACGTAACAGCTTCTAATCAGCTAGTAATAGTTCAAACTCATTCACACTAATGGTGACTGAAAAATATCGTCAATTCGAGAAGTGAACTAGTGATCGTTTGGGGCACAAAACAATGTGCAGCCAAGAAAGAAGCTGAGAAATTGATTAGAGACTTGGATTCAAATGGGGATAGATCTGTTGACTTGGATGAATTTATGGAAGCTATAATTGAATGTGGCAGCAAGGAAGGTGAGCTTATGGATGCTTTTCTTAAAAAATATTTATAAGAAATAGATTTTTATATGCAAAATAAATAAAAATCAAGTCTTCATAAATAAAAAAACAAAACAGGATATTTTAACTTATACAAAACCAAAATTTAAAACACAATTATATATACTAGATATATCAGTACAAAAAACAAAAACTATTTCATTAATTACTTTTTCCTGTCCTCTGTTAATTATATAGCATTCAAATCTCCTTCAGTTACTTTTACCTGTCCTCTGTTAACTTGCCCTATGAAGAATGAAGAATGGGTTGCAAAAGTGAAGTAATGTTATCTGTTTCAAATCACTCAAATCATCCTCAATGAGTTGATATTATTCGCAAACTCATTTCAGATGAATACTCATGGACGAGTGAGTTACTCATTGGATTATTCTGAAATGGAAATGGGGAAAACAAAGAAAAAGAAAGAAAGGGAAAAAAAAAAGAGAAATCGAATTTGTCCTAAAGATCCTGATTCCCATTGGGCCCATTGGCTGCAGAGTGCAATCTTGGTGATCTCGTTAAAGAGACAAGATCTTTATTGGGCTAGGAAGAAAACTGGTCTGCCCCACTACATCTTGATAATCTCTCCAGAAAACAAAAACAACTGTGATATTTGCTTACAGTATTGTTATCATTATCATTATTATAAACCACATCTGCACATTCCTATATCTCTTGAATGTTTTGACTTTTAGCGTTTGTCACCCTCGTTGTATAACTTGAGATCCGTTTGGTTAGATGTTGGAAAAAAGAAAGAAAAACTCATAATTTTATTACGATGAAGATCCTATACATGCGAACTCAAAGTTAAGGAATCCATGTATGTACATATCGGTTTAGATAATTCCTTTTATCATATACAGTGACTACCTACTTTCCAAATTCTGAACTTTGGTTTAGCACCACTAGAAAAATGAATTACACCGACTGAATATTCCATCAATAGAAAAGTTGTTTATCTATCGGTAAAATCTTTCTGATGGATTTATCAACAGAACCATATCATCAACTAGAGTTGTTTCTGTGATTTCACTCTTGTCAATAATTTCATCATTGATTTAATCACCGATAGTTAGACCGATATAATATTATTATCGATGATAAAAATATGCGATGACCAATTTCTGATGGTATATTGATCAGTAAATATTAACAACGGACTTTCAATAAATAACCCATTGGTAACTTATCACATCTTTCTGACGGATAACCGACATAATCACCGACAATCACTTTCTGTCGGTGATTTCGTCGGTTTATATCAAAACACTTAGCAACTCTCTGTAATTCTTCGAGGAAAATTGAGATGTTATACTGACAGAGTTTTATACCCGTTGATGATTCTGTCGGTGGTGTACTAATTTGTTTTTTTTAATGCTATCAAAACAATTTGATATTAAACAACATTAAACAATAAATTTAACTTGAAGAATACATTTGATATTATTAATTTAATAGTAAAAATCAATTACAATGTTTATAGATATTGTTAAATACTAACACAATCATTGATGGACAACGATATCATTAGAGAATTACAGAGAGTTTGAGAGGAATTCAAGAATTTTTATTCTCTGATGGTTTTACCAATGGACGATAAAATTATTGAATAATTATAGAGAATTTTTTGAAGAATTTAGGGGATTGGATTCACTGACGGATATACTGATAGATGAAAAATCATTAGTGGATTTGAAGGTTTCTAAAAGAGTTTATAAATTTTTTAAATGATTGACGGAGTCACCGATGATTTCAAATAATCCATCTGTTTGTTTACATTCCTGTATTCTTCCCTAAACTTTTTGTAATTCTTTAATGAATTTTTATTTTATCAGTAGTTTTATCGGTAAAGTTAAATGGGCGGCAGATCCACCAACGAGTTAATGAATAATTTATTAATTTTTTATTTTTTTTAGGTGATCCCATCAATAAATTTATTTTAATTTTTTTATATTGGATATAATTCCTCTCAAACTTAATTACGTGGCAACAACAAGTGCATTCATAACTTATTTAACAACTCATTAAAACCACAACCACAACAATAAATGTTTGATAAATGTACAAAGTTGAAATATATCATACAATGACAATAAATATATTGATTGCATAATGATATTTTATTTCTAAAATCAGTTCAGATCCACTGTTTAATTCAAATCCTCATCATCTTCCTTTTCATCATCTTCTTTGTTGAATCGAAGTTGTTTGATCTCTGCATCTTCATAAACTTCTGTAATTTTACAGTTAAATTCAAATTAGTTCATACAATGACAATAAATATATTGATTGCATAATGATATTTTACTTCTAAAATTAGTTCAGATCCATTGTTTAATTCAAAAATCCTCATCATCTTCCTTTTCATCATCTTCTTCATTGAATCGAAGTTGTTTGATCTCTTCATCTTCATCAACTTCTGTAATTTTACTGGTACTCAATATATCATTTAACTCCTCAAGATCTACATGAACATAAGTATTCTTCGTGACATGAAAAATTGAATCTTCTTCTAACTCAATAGATGGAGCAACTTGATATGAATAAACTAACTCATCTAATTGAAATGCATCTTCCCCCCCAGTTACTTCATCATTACCATCATGAACAACTTGAACATGGCTCCTAGATTTGATTTTCATAACGGATAACCAATCAATTCTATTACGATCCTTTATAAATAAAGGAGTGTATGTGTAATACAATTGTTAGCATTGTTTGACAAATATAAAAACATCATTGATGTTGCCAAGTCTACCACTTTTATTGATTTTGACCAAACCATGGTGAAGATCTGCCATAATTTCTCTATCGGTATCATACTAGTAATATTTAAATAAAAAAATTTATTTTATGCCCTATGATACTGCAATTAAATGACCTCTTTTAACTTGTCATAATAATTAACTTCAAATTTATTAAAAGTTGATCCCTTAATACCATTCACACTATTACAGATATTTTTACATTCTTTATAATCTTCATTATGAAGACATCCATTGATGAAATGCATATTATAACACTGAATCTTTCTTTCAGGATCCAAAAATAGCAATTTCAAACTTTCAGCATTGCTTTTTATGTTATATACCTGGCTAAAGACAACAACCATTAATAGCTGAAAAAAAGAAAAGTCAATGTATTTTCGTTACAATTATAAATTATTACATATTTACTTGTGTTTTATATCACATGATGAATTGTTCATCTTGTATTTGGAAAATTCAAGCTTCAGTGAGATACAATTTTTAGGTAAACAAAAAATTACAATGTTACCTATAAGAAATTTAGTGATCATTTAACACAAATGAGAATACAAGAGAAAATGATTTATCATTTCAAAAATTATAAAGTTAACTTAATAAAATGTCTCATTTTATCGCAGTTAAATATCACATAATTATATGCTTGTCTAAATCTGATGTCTGTCAAATATCTTATTGAAACCACATTCTTTGATAATAGTCAATCAAGATGGTAAAATATTGATAAATTTCCACTAGAAAGCAATTCACCACCATCATTATTGTTGTAATCCATTTTGGGTCCTCGCAATAATAATAATAATAATAGCAGTAAAAAAAGAGAGATGCCAAAGCGCCCAGAAAATGGTTAAAAATTGATTGAGGAGGTTCCAAAATACAAAGATTGAAAATTTGACAGTATTTTGTTAACCGATGAGAGCCCTGTTGATGAAGAAAATTCAATTTGAGAAAGAAAAGTCCAAAATCAGATGTTTATAGGCTCAATTAAATGTTATTGAAGGTTTAATTGAATTTATGGAGAGTTTGATTGCAAGAAAATTGACGTTTCGAGTTATTTTGGGCTTTAATTGGAAGAAATTAAAGTTATGGGGTCAAATTATAAATTTTGAGAGTTAATTTGGTCAAATCAGGGGCTTAATTGCATAAATATTGAAGTTTGATGGCCAATTAAGGACTTAATTGAAGGAATTCGAAACCAAGGACCAAACTGGAAAAGACGCGTAAATAAAAGGGCTGTAATTAAAACCGGACCAGGGGCCAAATTGAAGAAATTAGAAGTTTATTGCTCAATTGAGGGTCAAATTACACTAATTTGAGACCAAGGACCAATTTGGAAAAGGCGGCCAACTTCAAGGCCGGCGATTGATTTTGGCAGGGATGCAATTGAATTGATTTTTAAAATCAAAATTGCAATTGAGGACTTGATTGAACAAATCACAAATTGAGGACTGATTTGGACTCTGACACGTTTTTGGCGCCATTTGCTTTTAAATGAAACGACATTTTTTGTCCAAAACGGCGCCGTTTCATCTACTGTTCATTAAAAAAAAAGGGTGGGCGAAACGGTGTCGTTTTGAAGGCACTGTGGGTCTTCTTCTTCCCCTAGACACGCGAAACAGGGGAAGAAGATCTTTTCCCCCCTGTTTCTCACCGACTTTCCTTCCCCTGATGACCCAAAAAAGACGCCGACCAAGGGCCCCTCCACCTGCACAGCTTTTCGTGTGTTAGCATTAGGGAATGAGAGGTGTCCCTAGGGTGGTAGAGGGGTGGCTGAACAGTGGCCGCCCCGTCCACCCTACACCCCTGCGCCAATGACTGGGCAGGGGTGTAGGTCTCCTTTCCCCTCTATAAATACAGGGGAGAAAGGAGACACGGGGATGAAAAAAAAAAAGAGGGGAAAAACAGAAGAATAGAAAGGAAGAAAAAAAACAGAGGAAGAGAGAGAGAGAGAAAACAAAAAACAAAAAAAAAAACAACAAGAGAGAAAGAAGGAAGAAGGAGAGCTGCACAAAAGAAAAAAAAAAAGAAGCAGAGAGGGGAAGGAGAGAAACGAAGAAGTGGGAAGAAGAGAAAACATAGGAGAGGTTGCCACTGTCACTGCCACCATCCCCGCCGCCGCAGACGACAACAACCACCCCCTTCACGCCAGGTACTCTTCTCTCCTTCACTGCCCCGCTTTCTTTTGTTTTTTCTTCTTTCATTTTGCATGCAGAACGTGAGCAATTCACGTTTTGCAGCATAATGGTTAATTGGCTAGTTACTGTGCACAACACAGTAACCAGCTTGTTATATTTTTTTTTTGGGCCGGTGCTGGCCCATTTTGTATGTTGGGCCGGTGCCGGCCCATTTTTTTTGTTAGGCCATGTTGGCCCATTCCAAGTAAATGCACCATAACAATCAAATCGGGTATTAAAATACCCGGTTTTTGTCAACAAAAATAAATAAATAAATAAATAAAGAAAAATATTTTTGTGTATACGGCCAAGTGTCTCAAAGCTAAAAAATCATATTGTGTCTTTCATACACTAAAAAACAATGTTTTATCATGCATTTTGGCTTTAATAACCAGTTTAGTAAAGTCAAGAGAACATTGGCCAAAATTTCAAAAACAACAAAAATTTTATTTTGTTTTGTTTTAGTATCAGGGATTATGAATTTATACGTAAAATGTATTCCCGATATTAATTTTTTTTTTGTTGACAACATAGAACAATTAGGTTTTATCCCGTTAAGATAAAAACCTCATTACAAAGAAGGGCTTTTCTTAAATTTTAGACAGACAGAACCAACAATTGGAAACCACAACAAGACCTTAGACTTTATCAGACCTTAAAACAATGCAGCGTACCTTAGGTAGGGCATATTTGGGGTGCTAATACCTTCCCTTTACGCAACCAGTCTTTGTACCCTATCTCTGAGACCAGTTAGGGTTCCTAGTGACCATAATACTAGGTGGCGACTCCCATTCAAATTTTCCACTGATAAGAGACAAGAATTCCTTGCCTCTCCATATTTGCCAGATAGACATATACAATTTTCCCTGAGAGTGGTGGACGATCACCGCGACGCCGCACACGTGCGACAATTATTTCTTGGAATGCGGTTGATTCTTGTTCTCATATAAGGTTCAAAATAATATGAGATAAATATTGAAATCTCTTCAACAATATAAGTCTTGCATATTGAAGCCTTAACATGTGTCTTGTTTTTAACCTTTTTTTTAAGGTTGAACAAGTACTTGTATGAAGGTTGAACAAGTCATGACTCTTCATTTCATACAATTTGTATTCCTCCAAAATCATCAATCTAGCTATGTTTCAAGCATATCCATCAGGAAATTGCAGATTGTTAAGCCATTCATAGACAATAAATTGTGCTTTTTTTGTCTAAGGAAAATATATCTTTGGGCTTTACCACACATACCCCATCATTAAGCAACTCCATAATCTGACGGTCACAAAACAAAACTATATTCATTCTAGCTTTTATGTTGTTCTTTATTTTCTCTTTGACATCCATTACCATGTTAAAAATGTTTTCAAACATATTATTCTCAATATGCATGACATCTAAGTTATGGCGGAAGACATTTGTCATCCAATAAGGAAAGCTCCCAAAAAATACCCTGCTTTACTCAATTATGAATCACACCAAAATCAAGAAACTTTTGCTTACCAGATTAAAAACCAAATACAATTTATACTACGAGACTATATCATACAATTCTTCACCTGACAGTACCAGAGGTGCAACATCCTTTTCAACTTTACTTTCCAAGAAGTTTGTTATGATTTTTTATATCAATGATGACTTGGTATAAGTCCCCGGTGGAAATAAAAAAGCTTTATCATTATTCATTAAGGTAAAGACCTTATTGTTTTCCATGCAATATGGACATGCTAATTTGTGGCAAAGCAGATGGAAGGGGCTGCTGTTTTAATTTGCATTTTAAGAAAAAAAGGAAGAAGAAGAGGGGGAGAATGGAGCTGATGTCGGTTTTAACACTTTTAAATTTATTGACAAAATTTTCAAGAGAATATTGCAACGGAAAATTCCATTGATAAATTTGTTAGAAAATAATGATGTGTCATATGACTGATGAAATCACCGATATAATATTTTTTTAATTATTTTATTGTGTTGGTGATTCCATTTTTAATTACCGACGAACTTTTTTTTATCAGTAATTACATTGGAAATCACCGACATAAATATTCCATTGCAATTATAATCAGACATTACTGATGAAAAATATTTTGTCGTTGGTATTTTCTGATTGTGTAATAATTGGGATTAAACCACAATAATTTCCATAGCTTAAACAGTTCTTATTAACATATCATAAGCAGGGGCAGCTTATTATTAAATGTTTTTGCAGTTTAAGGAAATCAGGTTAAAGATATTATTTACAACTAATGATCGCAAAAGAAGATTGATGGTACCAACATTCTTTAACATATATACTAGCTAACTAGTGGTCATTAATTAAACTCCAATAAGTTAATTAATTATTTTAGTTCCATAGGAAATAGAACACTTAATTATATAAAATCATAGGGATTTAGATTTTATATGCAATTGTACAATGTGGATATTATAAATGTGCTCATCAATTGAGATAAATCTATTCCCCAAAGATTGGAGGTAGTACTCTTGATCATGTCTAAATAATTATAACATATGTATATATATTCCTTACTTATATGTGACAATCGAAAAAAATTATTCTCGCTTCACGCACAAACAACAAAGAGAAAAATAAGCATTATCCAGACATTTTATATAGATTACTTTTTAATCCTTGTTTTTCCTGTTGATTGCTCCCCAGTTAAAATATAATATGGTCTTCTAATATCATTATCTTTTCAGAAATTAATATTCCTTGTAAATAGTAGTGCATGTAAGTCTGGGACAAATTAATATGTGGCAACTAAAGTGATGATTCCATTAGGTAAAAAGTGATGTAGACATTAGGAATAGGAGATCAATTCCCGTGCTAATTGCTTATAAAAGAAAAAAATAATAATAAAAGACTATGTACTTGGTTTATCAAAAAATAAAAATAAAAAGTCCAGTCCTAATTAAGGACAGCCTTTTATACCATTCTTTTCTTAGAAAGTAACTTGTTGAAGGTCAGACATATGTGATCCGCTTTGACTTCAAAGTTTTTCCACAAGCTTGAAATATTAATCCTTACCGACATGGGCGGAAGAAGAAAAAAAAAATTAAGTGGGGTCAAATTAAAAGAATTACTATAAAAAGATTAAAATTTCAAGGGAAGGGTTAGAAAAAATTTTCTTTGCAGGGGCTGGGACCCCTGCCAGCCCCCTTGCCTCCGCCACTGCTTACCGACTAAGGCTAATAGTCACTTTTTTAGGGGGGAAGGAAGAAGGAGAAGTAAATACTCTATTATTAATAAAGATATTAAATCAATGTTGGAAAAAGAAGAAGGAATGCTTGCTAAAATAATTGAAAAGAAAAATAAAGCAAAGCAAGGCTAGCTATCACATAAATTAAGTGAATTACTTTTGTAAATAATCATATATTTTAATTTGTGCGATGACAGATTAAATAATGACTCCAAGTAAATCGATCATCTCTAATGCTTAATATAATTAATGACGAATTAATCTGACCTACGGCTCTTGAATCCAATTGAGTTCCAAAATTGTCACATGGGTGGGATTTGGAATTCTCTCAAGTCTCAACGCTGAGATTGTGAAGTCAAATGTTGAACGAAGAACCAAGAAAAATTAGCGTGGAGCGAAGGTTTGAACCCATAATTAACTCTGTCAAACCAGTTAAGCTAACCTTGGATCAAGCAGGACGGAGTAATTACCAGCAAGATTCCACATCGATATATATAGCCATCGATCACATGGGTCGTGCCTCGATTTGTCGTTTGCTCAGTCTCTAAAACAAGTCTTAATTAATCAACAGTCTATGAGCTATAATGAAGAGATTAATTTACATGTGAAAAGGTCACCCAATAATGGTCCCCTGGAGAGTGATTAGCAAATGGGAACAACAGCCTAGAATCGTGCAACACTGTTCCAGATTCGGTGGCTTTCACATGGGTTGAATTGTTTAACGAAGATGGTCCTGGTTTGGATAAGTTTCTTTAAACGATTTGATTTCTTTAATGAATTGGACTTTGATTAAAATATGATTAAGTCACCAGAGAAAAAATTAAGCTGCGATGGTTTCTAGGCTTTCACGTCATCTTCAACAACTTCGTTCTCAAGGTAAGAGCCTGCCTTTCTTGATTTTAAGACCCCACATAACCATGTCAATGAAGCTAGTGGACTATTTTTAATTTGTCATTTTCTGTGGAAGATAATTCTACAGCTTGGTTTAATGTTGACAATTAAATTCATGTGCAAGACCTACCTCAGTTTCCATGCCTTGTGACAGTGTTATCACCCACACAACTAATTAAAATAAATTAATTAGATTGACAGGATGTATTTCATTTCTAATAGCCCCTAGAACTCGTTAATTGCTGCATCATTAGGAAGACTTTGATGCATGAAAGAAAGGGCTCTTAGCACTGTCGAAACTAGGATATTCTTCGGATATAGCAATATTTCCGTTCTTGTGGATCGACTTGAAAGTCTTGGCAGAGATATCAAAGTGCAATAGCCAGTATATATTAAGCTATTATTTACGAGTCAAGATATATATGGTTTAGAATTAAGCGAGTATCACTTTCAAATCTATCTAGGGTTTAATTACATTAATTCCTCACAATTACTGCTGGTGCCCTGCTGTACGAAACATACCAAAGGCTGTGTTGTTAAAATACTACACAAGTATAGGTAGATTAACTTGTATAGAATTCTTCTTCTTCCCTTTTATTTCTTTTTTTTCAAAAAAAAAAAAACCATGTAGGTTATTATTAAATTCTCTCAAAGCAGATGCATTAATTGGATATATTTGATCGAATATTGTATTGGCCTATATGTTAAGGCAACGTCTAAGTGTAAATTCTTGTAAGCAGGGATTAATTAGAATATGACTCATACTTTGTATTCTTGAAGATATATACATATATAGGAGACCTGTATTCCTTCTTCTTTTTTGAAAATAAATTTAGGTGCTTTTATCTACATGTGAATTAATAAGGTTAATTATTTGAGGCTTGAGTATCCTTAATATTGAAGAGAAACATTTCTTCATTCTTGTATAGTGTCTCATCAAGAATAATCGAACAGTTTCTCTAGCTACCTTTTAGTTGGTGATTTGTTTGTTTCTCTTGTTCTTTGAATTAATTACGATCTTAATTAGAGTAAACAGCTTAGTTATATACTATTATTGTAATAATTAATGTGTATCATGATACATAAATTTCAATTAAAAGAGAGGTTCCGTTGACCCAACAAGCTTGAACATGGACGTGAGTAGGTTCAATTATATAGTTTTTTCTTTACATAATTTGTATGTTTTCCAAGAAAAATAAAGTCGGCAGATCCAGCAAAAGAGACAAAAGAAGTGGCATGTTGTTAAACGCAAGATTATTTTCAAACGGGGGACCTTTAATTCATGGATTAATTTATCTTAGAAGTGCACAAACATTATGCACATTGACTTAGGCAACTTGATTTCCAACAAAATGTTCGCTTTTGCTTGATATATAGGGATACTGGGGGTTCGAATTTCTTTCGAAATAAGGTAATTGAACATCAAGAACTGGTTGTACATATCACTATAGCATTTTCCTCCATATATCATGATCTCAAGCTTACTATTTGACTGTTATGAAAATGATGAGTAAGGGAACGGGAAGCTGAGCGAAGCTGAGAATTGTTAATGACAAAATTAAGGCATGAAGGCCGGAAAGATTGATGTGTGTCGTGTTATATGTCTCTGATAAATTTAATCTAATCAAGATTAGCTAGATAATCATTCAACGTATAGCTCTTAGACATTGCGGGATACATGGCAGTATTTACTGAGGCTTTGGATTATCTACTCGTGTTTTTGTTTTGTTTTTTTCTTGGTCAACATGCGTATCAAGGTGTAATGAATTCCTTGCGATGGGACAAAAATTGTCTAATATATACACAAGGGATTTGGAGGGAAAAGAAACAGCTTTGATGATTAATTTGTCCCGTGTACGTTCCAAAATGAAAATTAATCAATCAGTATGATTTAAGTAATCGTAATCAAACAGTAATTACAAAATTTGAACTTTGTGTTCATACCAATATAACCAATTAAAGACATTTTAAGATGAATTGCAAATAATTTGTTGTTCTAGATATATTGCTGTTAATACTATAAGAATCGCAAATATTTTGTAAGTCATAGTGTTGGTTTCTATTTATAGAAAAAAATATTATTGTTTTTTTTTTCTTTAAAAAAAAGAGAGGACATTAATTCATCTTACTAATTATTTGTAATGTACGTATAAGAGAATAAAATGCAGCATATATTTCAAATTAATGTCTATAAAATACTAGCTATACTTAAACAGTTGATTAAATTAATTAATAGATATATAGAATGTCAAAGGAATTACTTTATAACTCTATGCCTTTTGATGAAAATAAGAAAATTATTGAAAGTAAATATTTGGTATGAATAAATTAGCTATATATATAGACTATGGCATTGTAAATTCTTTATGCTATTATTTTTAAAAATGTTTTGTACATTGTTGTACTTGTCAACCTATCATTTAAAGAGATTAAATGATCATAGAAAGAGTTTAAAAGAACAAATAACTTTTTTTTTAAAAGGCCAACATATAACAATTGACGATGAAGAATCAAAGACATCTTTATATGGTAAAATATAAGATCATGCTAATTAAGTCAAAAGTATGACCATATCTATAAAAAAAATATTGAAGTTGTACTATTGAGATAAAAGCCCGTGATTATATATTTGCATTTTAATTACGAAATTTAATGGATTAAGACTGATTTTTATAATAAAGAGTTAGAAAAAAAATATGTTTTTTTTTTCAATAACTTTAAAAAAGATAGTATAGAAAATAAAATATAATACTACTGTATTCTTTAAACTGAAAATTAAAACTAAGAACTTTTTCATTTATCATATTTATATAATACTATAAAGTTTGTGATGAATATTTTTTATTAAATAAATAAATTAAAATGTTGAATAAGTTAAAGGTGTGAAATAAATATTAAAATTAGTGTTGATCATGAGTATTTTTAAATTAAAAGGTTGTTTTTCAATACTTAGAGTGCGTAATATAAATCTTGACATAAATTTTAAATTCTTTAAGTTATCAAAATGTAGTTTCTATAATAATGGAAAGAAAAATAAAACTAATTTCTCTATAATTTGGAGTGTTTATTATTTCTAAAATATTTCATATTATTAGCAACAAAACTATATAATTATGTAATATGATTGTAACAAAAATATGTCCCCATAGGATAAGAGTTTAAAAGCATTTCTATAAAAGAAGATATTATTAGTAATTAAATGGTAATTAAAATTGGAATCGTATATTTGAAAAGGAATTAAAGGCTAATAATTAACCTGTCTCCACTTAAGAATTGTCAAACTTGGAGGTAGCTAGTACTTTAAAGGAATGATCCAATAGCTAGCTAGCTCCCTCCTGCTTCCAAGTCCAATATCCAATGGGAACAAATAGATTTGGAAGAGAAATTAAGTAATTGAAAGTGACAATAATAAGGCAATGATCCAGAGTGTGAAGAGAGAGTAAGACGCGAGGGTGCCGCTGACACAAACTGCACCCGCGCCGGAGATATTGCTGCCGCCCTCATGCTTCTTCTGCCCCCCTCAAAAAAAAAAAAAAAAGAAAAAAAAAGGACTACCAATGCCTACGCCCTCGCAGCCTGACCCGCTCTCCGCGAACCCATTTGCTTCTACTTCTTTTTATCTATTAAAAGATGCTCTTTGTCGGCTTCCCTCTCCCTCTCCCTCTCTCTCTCCCTCTCTCTAGCCGATGGTGGCCCCTTCCCATCTATTAAAAGATGTTCATTTTTATTTGGTAAATGTTTGGTGAGTAAATGAGATCCGCCCACGATGGTCAAATATTACGTTTATGGAAACAATTGAGCGAAAACTTATTGGACATGTGATGGAATGAAAACTACCACTTAATTATGAAGTATGATATAAAAGAAAATAATTAGACAACGTACGGGGGTATATATGTTTCACATCAAATTAACAAAATTATAAAAGAAAATAATTAAATATGCTTTGAAATAAAATAAAAAAAATCAAACATGCGTTGAAAATAGTAAATATAATCAAAGATTGGACAAATTCTATGGCATGGGAATTGAAGTGCCAGAATGGCAGATTTTAATTTAATTTTACCTTGTAAACGACCTTTTTCAATTTTGTAGGTATTCTCATATTGTAAAGCTTTGAAATAGTTTTCCAATTGATTCCTTACAGGTAAGCCCTGAAACTCTTCTATAAGAGATCATGATAGTTTAAAGTTGAAGGACTTATTTAGCTTTATGACTGACCTTGTTAGATTTATGTTTTTCATATCAGACTACCTATTCTATGTCAATCTGTCCTTTATCATATATGTGCCATGATATAAATGGAGTTGTCATGGTATTAAGCTGATGGATCCAAATAAAATAAATTTAAAAAACTCTATCTAAAAATTTTCCTTGAAATAAATCCAATAAGAACATCTATTAGGTTTGGTATCCTGAAATAAATCCAATAAAATAAAATAAAATGAATGATCATTAGCATGGGACCAAAAAAGAGTGGGCTCAGGCATGGTAGCTTGAGCCCAACACTTGAGGTCTTGCCCGAGCCTATGCAGGGTGCACGCCTAGCATCGACTTGACATGCCAAACACCCTTGGTGCTAGGCGTACACCCCTGTGGGCTCGGGCTCGAGAGCGCGCCCTGAGCCCAACATGCTTGGATCCAGGCAGTGTGCCTGGATCTATTTCTCATCTCTAATGAGCACAAACCCAATACTCGCCAGTGATTTTTTAGGACCCCACACAGGTCGCTTAATATTTTATATTGATAAAATATGTATTATTTTAAATAGAATGCAGCTCAAAATATTACAAATGTGAAATTACATTCCAGCTCCTCTCCACAAAAGGATAAGATTCATAAGCTATAAATATACGATATTAATTTAACAACTATATTGATGTTATATATCTCTTATAAAACAAACAAAAAAGGTCAAATTCCTAAATTCAATTATATTTCTTATTATCGAAGTAAATAAACAATCTTAATTACTTGTTTACTATCAAAACACTTACAATAAATTCTTTCACTCTTATACCGACAAACTTTTTCTCTTTTTCCCCTATCAATATTTTTATATGACTTTCCTTATATAAGTCAATTGGAGTCAGTTATCGCCCAAGTTATTTTCTTGTAAATTAAATAGTTTGTTAAAAGTCTCATTAATAAATACATAATTAAAACTTCAAGAGAAATAATAAAATATATAACAACAAGCTCTTACTAGGCTCTTTAAATTGTGGATAAATTGAATCACTCTTTTAGTATGCTTGCACCATGAGTTCATTTATTTTTATTTTGTGTGGATCCTGAACACCTTGTAAAACCTTATGAAACCACAAGTTATTGATGCAATGCCCAATTATGTTTTGTTACATACCTTGGTTTATAACATTTCCAACTCTTAATGTCATTTGACTCAACCTTCTTAATCACTTGTTTATAAGTATCATATAAAAAATCATGCAACCTGGTACATAAATTTATTAAACATAAATTAGAAAAGAAAATAAAAGAATATATAAGTTTACAATAATATATCATTAATTGATTTAAACTTACTTGATTGTATTATGGTTTTTCTATATTCTCATGACAAGCACCTCGACGCTCTCGTTCTACCAAGAATTTTCCTTAATTGATTAGATATAAGAATTAGTTTTAAAGATTTGAAAAACTAGTAACTTAAATTAGAGATTATTTATTTAACTTTAAACTTTTTCCACTAAGCATATACCATGTACATCCATTCATGATGGTTATAAAGTTGACTTAATTGAAACAATAGTTCTTTGAATGGACACTCTATCGTAGAGGTGAAGAAACAAGTAGCTTCAATATTAATTAGTAAACCTGAAAATCAATTTAAGGAAGAAATTTTTATATAATTATAAAACTTAAAACAACTCAATAAAAACAAATAACATCATAAGACAACAAAAATTATATAGAGAGGTCACCCTTCCATTGTGTTATCCAATTGCTTGAAATAGGATCTATTAAATAAAAGATGTCCAATCTATTGTCCTTAGTGGTTAATTAAGTCTTGGTCGGCAACTTCTATATTAGATGCTTCTTCATAATCATCATCTAGATTCACTGCATAATCACCGACACTAGTATTTGATAAGCATTAGCGCTCTTATTAGACTTGGACTTGTTTCTTCTTGAATACATGGTACCTAAAAGAAAACAATGAACACAATTCAAAAAAAAAAAACATACTATCAAACACAAATTCAATTATTTATTAACAATGAATCACAATTAACCTATATATTCACAATACATCATCATTTAACCCACTTAACTATCACTAGTAGCACTAATATCATTATCACAACAATAACAACAACCACCACCACCACACCATTGTCGACCACACCACCACCATCATCTTTTTATTATTATAATAATCTTTTTATCACTGTTTTATCATAGATTTCCTACACCTCACCACCACCATAACTAGTCATTATCATCACTACGCCTTTACCACCACTAGTTATCACATCATAACCATTATCAATTAACATTATTACCATAACAACAGTCATAATTACCACTGATACTATTACTATTATAACTATCACTACAAATGTTATCATCATAACTACTACTATCATTATCACTATTTGTAACACAAACATCATAAATTTTTATATCATACTATCATCAATAAATAATAACAACAATCAATACACTAATTGTTATCAATTACACATTAATTTATTTTCCCCTATAACCCAACTAATTATCCATTAACTATTATCAATTCCACACAAAGTTAATTCTCTATAAATTTTTAACTTAAACATAAAATTAACACAAAATAATTGGTACCCATTAAATATTCTATCATTTCTTCAATTCTAACACACATAAGTTACACATAAATTCATTTCTCCAAAATCCCAAACAAATCCTAAAATACAAATTATACATTAATACAACAAAATTATCATTATAAAATAAGCAAGACACTTAGATATACAAGCAAATTACAAATACCACAAATAAATTTCAATAAATTAACTTAAAATTTAACTGGGTTAAAACATAAATGGATGAGTTTGTTTACTTGGTGGAGTGAAGCTTGATAAGAAACGGAACTAAGGGGGAAGCTGACGTTATTGGAGAGAGGTTACATCGGCGCTGACAGGTTCAATGGCTAAATTTATGGGGGGGATTTGCAAGATATTTTTTAGGAGATAGAAGGTTGCTGTAATTTTAATTTAAAGAAGAATAATAAATGGGGAGAGTAGAGGACTGTAATATTTTAATTTCTTTTAAAATCACCGATGAAATTTATGTCGGTAATTTGACACATCAACAATGATGAAAAAATTGTCAACGAAACTTTTTTATTCCATCATTGCTTTTGTCTTTTCGTTGGTAAACAACCATTAAATATTTTTTGTCGATGTTTCTATTGTTTTTTTTTTATTTTCTATTAGTATAAATACAATATCTAAAGAATTCAGGAAAGCAATTGAGAAACAAAATTCTCTTACAAAAGAAAAAAGAACAGGAATAGCTCTTCGATACTTATTTCATAACAATTTGGTACGTAAAGTTTATATAATTATGATCAATTTCAAGTGACAATACAGCCGTGTACTTGTATGTTTTTACGTTATTTACAATGGGAAAAACCTGCTACATATTGCGCATAATATATTATGGAGTGATAGAATAGCTTAGCTATTAGAAAGCGTACACAAAATATTAGTAATTAATGGTGGAAGTTAAATTAACCTCGAACATAAATCATCAACATTAGATGTCCATTAGATCATTTTCCCGTCCTAAAATGCGAGTTGTATAATGTTTTTTAACATAAAAAAAAATATTTCAAGTGTTGCTAAATTTTTTTAGAAAATAAAATTGTGTGGGTTGACTTGATATAACCTGACCAATTTGATAGATCCAAAGATAACTTGAATAACCGGTAAAAATATATTTTGACTAAAAAAATTAATTAAGATGGTCTTTTTAAAATATTGAAATGACAATATATTGAATTGATTCAGATTAACCTGTCAAATCCATAACTTTGATCTTCAGACCATGACAACCCTAACATAAAAGCAAACAAAAAAAATGTGAAGACTAATTATCAATTAACTCAATGTTGAATGATGAGTTTTTTTATAAAAAAAAAACTCACAAAAAGACCCAAGTAAGTTCAAGTTAACTCATCAAACTCACGACTTAAGTCATGAGACTAAGATAGCCATATTGAAAGTAAATTGAAATAATCATGAAACTCAATTCTCAATCAACCCAATGTTGAAAGATAAAATCGAGAAAAAAAATCAATTAAAAAAAAACCTGAGTCAGCCCAGGTCAACCCACCAAATTCGTGATCCGGGTCATAGGACCGAGATAACCTCATAGAAAGAGTAAGTCGAAACAAATTATGAAATATAATCCTCAACCAATTCAATGTTAAAGGATGAAACTTAAAAAAAATCAATTAAAAAAATAACTAAAAAATATTACCCGGGTTAGCTTGCCAAACCCGTGACTCGGGTCATGAGACCGATATAACCTTATATAAGCAAATCAAAATAAATCATGAGGTCTAATTTTTAATCAATAAAATATTGAACGATGAAGTTGAAGGAAAAAAGATAATTGAGAAAAAAAAAAACCTGAGTCAATAGGATTATTTTATTAAATCCGCAATCCGGGTCATAAGACTGAGATAATTTTACAGAAAACAAATAAAAAAAATTAAAATTCAATCTCTAATTAACAAAATATTAAAAGATAAAATTAAAATTAAAATTAAAAAAATATAAATTTAAAACAAAACAAAACATTGAAGTAGGAATAGTTATGTGCGAAATTAAAGCACCGCCTCTAGTGTTTTGTTAATGTTAATGTCCGTGAGAGGAGAAGTGATGATAAAGTTGGAGTTGAAATAGACCCGCAAGGAGCGGGGGAAGAGACACATATGCATGCTGTGAGCATTCATAATAGCTAGAGAAAAAACGATGGAGGGGATTTTTTGCAGAACATATATAGTCATGGTGCATGCACGGGGGTCATGAAAATTTGAAGCCACCCACTCTCTCTCTCTCTCTCTCTCTCTCTCTCTCTCTCTCTCAACTTATAAACACAATCATAGTCCAGTTTAATTAATTGTGCCAGCTGTCATTTTGCTCTAATTAATCACTATGAGATTCATGTCTGGTAGAGATCTTATCATCACCTGTATATATATAGTTTATAACTCCATTAATTTAATATCGTTTTTTCTTAACTATATTCTACACACCGTTTCTTAAAGAAAATAAAATCATCTATACGGTAAATTTACTCTTATAGAATAAGTTTTTTTCTTCTTCTTGGATTCTCCTTTGCATTTCAATTCAAAATAATAATATTGATAGAATCAAACCCAAAACTTTACCACTTTAGTCAACAACAAGGTTTGATTTCTAGTTTATCTAGATTCCACTTGCTTATCAGTGATTAAGGCACTCTGAGTGCGTTAATGTTGAAAATATTTTTTTTATGATGCTATAGGAGGAGAACTTGCAATAATAATTAGATGAAGCAAATTAAGCAACTAAAACCCCCCACACACAGAGATATATATATATATATATATATATATATATATATATGACATGGAGTCCTTATAGTAGTCGGAACAGCAAGAGAAGAAGAGGAAGGAAGGAAGGTAGTAGGTAGACGGAGTTAAAAAGTTGAAACTTGGAGATAAGGGCCAAGGACTCGGTCGAGTTATGAATAATTAACAAGTACTATAAATTAATGCTGCATATATAAACCAGAGAGGGAGGGGGAGAGAGAGAGAGAGAGAACGTGGAGAGCTGGAGGGGACAAGAGAGAGAAAGGTGGGGACCCATCCACCGCCCATATGCACGCAGCCTTACCAAAACCAAACCCATCTATCTATCTATCTATCTATCTTGTGATCGATCTATTCCTCAATCTAACCCTAACCCAAATCCAAAAATATACTTGCTTACCTTCTCTCTAGCTACCCGAAAAAACACAGTACTTTCCATCTCTCCCAAGCTCTTACCAACTAAACCAACATAAACTTAGCTATAACACTTCTACACAAACACTACAGCTTGTTGAAAGATCAATAGATGGAGAATCCAGCTCAGGATTTGATGGGTTACACCAAAAATCCACTCATCTTTCTCCTTTCTGAACCAGCTGGTGAGTGCTAGCTTATAATAGCATCTGGTTCTTCTAATTACTTGCTTCATTGGACTATCAAAAGAAGCCAGAAAAAAAGAAACCACCCCGCCCCCCAATAGTCTTCCGTCTTATTATTTTATCCCCTTTCTTCTTCCACTAGCGGCCCTCTTTCTTGAATCTTTAGTATTACTACCTAGCTAGCTAGTGTTTCCATTTTCTGGGTTTAATTTTCTAGCTAGCCACTTATATTTTTTCGTATGTGAACGAGTTCTTTTAGATATATAATTACTATTACTAAAAAAGAAAGTCATAAAGTTAAAAAGAAGAAAGACTCTTATGGATCCAGTAACGGCTCATGGCCATTCTCTTCCACCTCCTTTTCACACACGAGACTTCCAATTACACCAGCAGCAGCAACAGCAGCACCAATTTCATCACCAACAACAGCAGAATTCAGAAGATGAGCAGAGTGGGAGTAGCAGTGGGCTAAACAAGTCCCTGAAACGAGAGCGAGACGAAAGTAACAATAGCATGGGCAACAGAGAAGGCCAAGAACTCATAACTTCAGGAGATGGAGATGGAGAGATCACAAGAAGACCACGAGGCAGACCTGCCGGATCCAAGAACAAGCCTAAGCCCCCAATTATCATCACACGGGATAGCGCAAACGCTCTACGCACTCACTTGATGGAGGTTGCTGATGGATGTGATATTGTTGAGAGTGTTGCTACATTTGCTAGGAGGAGACAACGAGGGGTTTGCATTATGAGTGGAACTGGAACAGTAACAAATGTAACCCTTAGGCAACCAGCTTCACCAGGTGCAATTGTGACTTTACATGGTCGATTTGAGATATTGTCACTAGCTGGATCATTTTTGCCACCCCCAGCTCCACCCGCAGCTACTGGCTTGACCATATATTTAGCTGGTGGACAAGGGCAAGTTGTGGGTGGGAGTGTTGTTGGTACACTGACTGCTTCAGGTCCAGTTGTGATTATGGCAGCCTCATTTAGCAATGCTGCTTATGAGAGGCTCCCTCTAGAAGAGGAGGATCCACAAATGCCTATGCAAGGGGGTGGAATGGGGTCACCAGGAGGAGTGGGGCAGCAGCAGCAACAGCCACAGCAACATCAGGTTATGGCGGAGCAAAACGCGCAACTATTTCATGGATTGCCTCCTAATCTTCTCAATTCTATTCAATTACCAGCTGAGGCGTATTGGGCCACCGGTCGACCACCATACTAACAAAAGATAGATCCAACGCCATGTCAATTAGTTCAGTTTCCCACGATGATCACTTGCAGCTTCCCAAAGAGGCGACAGGCTTTGTAGCTAGGGAATTTGGGTTGTTACTTGAGCATTTTCAGGTTTTGTTATTTTTTTTTTTCTTTAGTTGTTGTTAATTTGCATTTGATAATTAGCTTAATTATATGCCTGATTGATGATTGAAGGACTGTAGATTTTAAGATCTTTATTGCTTTTGGGTATGATTTCATGTTAATAAGTGATGCGAACTTGTCCCGTTTTGACGACGATGAAAAAAAGGAGAAAAACAGCCACAACAATGGGAGGGGAGTACACTCTTTCTATCAAATTTTTTTCTTGAACTCTCTTATAGTAATGTTCCTACGAGGTTTGATCATTGTGCCTTCATTTGGGAACAAAATTCCCTCAAAAAGCTTAGCAACACAACCCACTCTCCTCTCTCAAACCACGACATTAAAAACACAATTTTTCTATATACATAGGTACATTTTTTTCCTTATCATTTCCTCCTCATATAACTACAATAAAAGAGTAATAAAAGCAATGAGAGTAGTATATTTAGTGTTGCCACGCTGATAAGGTCAAAGCAGGTTCAATTAAAAGCTGGCTAGTGAAGGTTTCAAGGAGGAGGCAAGAAGGTGTTAAACTATTTACGAGAAGAGCAAAGAGGTGCGGGCTTAGAGTTTTCATGTCTTTTCTTTGAGAAGTTACTAGGGTTTTAGATACAGAAAGATATATGAAAATATATAGGGGGTGCTGGTTTACACGTGCACTGCTATGAACTAGCTCCTTTCCGAGGCAAACCATAGCACTTCCATAAAAAAGGCATTGCATTCTCTCTCATTTGGATTCAAAGAATAAGGGATTGGGCACCTGTACTTTCAGGATCATACAAATTAAAGAAAACATGCTCAGATTATCTGCACTGAATTAAAACTTGCTTTGTTGGAAAAGCAATATTTGAAGTTAATAGAGGCTTATCTACATTCATCTTTGGAGACACTGCTAGCTACATTCAAATTTGCATGCCTCGTTGTTTCTTTCTTCTTTATCCTCCCAGATGATGTATCAAAAAATATATCTTGAGGACAAGATTTATATCTTAGATTATCAGTTAATATCTTTGTTCTGACAATCTGATATATTCTCTCTACCCGAAGTGGCAAATGGTTGGTGCCCTGATACTTGCAAAAGTTTCAGTGAATCCAAGAACTCTTCGATGTTTAAGTACGTACGGATCTTTTTTAGAGGAAAAAACATTATATCTTAGACAGATATTCTTCTAAAAATAAATATGCCGTGGAGAATGTAGATTCCAACCTCTTTGGCTTAAAGGTCTCTTGTTTATTTATAGCTCATAAATCTCTTTATGGAAAGAAAGGAAAAAGTGTAAAATTTCCCTCATAGTTTTAGTAAGGAAAAATATATTTGATTTTATCAGAGGGAAATATCTTTGACTTTATCAAAGAAAAATATCTCTGATTTTATTAAAGGAAAATGTCTATGACTTTATCAGAAGAAAAACAACGTTTGACGATGCCCAAGGATGTTGGGTCCGGTAACCATGCCAGACCCATGTATGATTAGGCTCAGCACTTGGCTGAGTCTAAGAATGCTGGGTCTTGTAGTTTTGTCAAACTTATGTACGATTGGGCTCAACGTTTAGCTGAGCCTAAAGACACTGGATCTGGTAGCCTTGTTAAACCCGTGTATGAATGAGCTCGGCACTAAGCTGAGCTCAAGAATGTTGGGTTTGGTAGCCTTTCTAGTCCTATACATATTTGAGCTCAGTGCTTACCTACGCTTAAGGTTTGTTTGGACAATCCATCTGGCCCCTAGTTGTTGTCAACGAGGATCCAGGTAAAAAACATATATGAAACACATCGATCCATTAGTTGCCCTCCAAGTCTTTGTGTATTCAATATTCAAAGATTTTGAAAGGTAAAAAAAATTTTAATGAAAGATTCTAACTTCTGTGAGATCTTGTTTGTCTCACGCGGAACTGTTGGGATACTTGTAGCTAGGTGGCTCGTCCATATTGGGGCAGGTGTCCCTTAGGAAGCAAAATGACGGCTTTGTATTTAATGCAGTAATTGAGTAGGTTTCTAGAGATTCTAGATGACACGAAAGGTCATCATTCATCTAACGACGGGAGTGAAAAGGGTTTTTCTTTATAACCCTAGTCGTTGCTTCTGTCTTTTCTTTTACTTTCACTTTTTATGATTCCTAAAGAACTACTCTATAAATAAGACCTTAATTCATTTTTATTCTAATCTTAGAGTAAAAAACCTATTTCTGGTATTTTTCATTTTCACTTTTTTCCTTTTCTTGCCTTTAAACAAAAAAATAAATCTAAGAAGAGTCAAATCTATCTCCAAAAGTAGAGATGTTACTTCCCTTGAAGAGGAGTTCAGGTTCTAACCTAAGATTGAAAAAAACAGTCAAGGACAGGGGTCCATTAGATTGGGTCCCAGAACAAGAAGGGGTGGCATATCATCATTCACCTCTTGTAGGGAAGCGAGTAGATTTTCTTATAGGAGTCCTTCTTTTACTGCTACTAGGGAACCTCGGTAGAGAAAGAGGTTACCTCAACCCTTAGAATGACACCACCAATAGTTTATGTGATGAGGATATAGAATTTATTGCTTGTCTTCATTCAGAAGAATACACAACTCAGATGCCTGATAAGACTACATGTATCAACCAGCAAACCCTGGGCTCTGTCCATGATCATTTTGAGATTATAGCCCCCATTTGTATATATTTAATAGGATATTCCTTTTCTCTTCAAGGGTTTGCGAGGGAAGTGTTCAGATAGTACCAGCTGGACCCAAGACATTACATCCCAATAGGTGGATCATTTTATCCTCCATTGATAAGTTTGTAGGCTCGTCAAAATCAATGGTACAGTTAGTGTCTTCAAGAATTTTTATAATCTACCTTTGATAGTGATTAGGGATGTCAATAACCCAGCACTTGAAAGAACAATCAATGGTCTTTTAATATGTTTTCCATAGAAATGATGATGTCCTAAAATTCCAAGTAGCTTAGGAGCAAGACTTATATCTTATATTTTCGATTAATCTCTTAATTCTGACAATCTGATTCATTCTTCCTAACCGATGTGGCAAGTGGTTGATGCACTAATATCTGTAAAAGATTTTCTTTGGTGAATACGAGGACTCTTCAATGCTTAAGAGAGTTTTTTTTTTTAAGGAAAAGCCATGATATCTTAGAAAGATACTGTTCTGAAAATAAATATACAGTGGACAATAGAGATTTTGACCTCTTTCGTTGAAAGGTCTCTTGTGTATTTATAGGTTTGGTAGCCTTGCTAGGCCCGTGTATTTGAGATGGATGGCTTGCCAGGCCCGTGTATGATTGGGCTTAGCATTTGGTTAAGCACAAGAATGTCGGGTCTGATAATCTATTCAGACTTATGCATGTTTGGACCCAGTATTTAGTTGTGCTCAAGGTTTGTTTGGACCATTCACCCTGCCTTGGTTCTTCTCAATAAGAATCTAGGTAAAAAATATATATGAAAAATACTAATCCATCACTCCCTTTTATTGTTCATCCAAATTCACAAAATAAAGTTTGAGTTCTTGGACCTGAAGCTACCAATTGTTTCTTCTTTTAGTAAAGTCCTTATTAATTAAGTTCACTTTTATTAATTTTGATAGCTTTAAAACTAACCTATTCTATGTGAGGAGCTTAAACTTTGCTATTTTCGATGGTGATACTATGTACTTGATCGTACAACTTAGATCTCTTCTTCTTCCATTCCTTTTCTATCTCGAGAGTATCCACGCTTTGAGAGACTACATTCATTAACGCCTTCCTAGTCGAGTCTTATGGAGACAAGTCTTTCGCATTTCTTCTATTGAAATTGATTTATATACTATTTCACTCAAGTTAATTTCAGGAATATTGTTAACAAAAAAAAAACATTGGGAGTAGCTTGTGTAGATTTCAATGTTGCTTTCTTAGGCTAAATTTGCTGTTTTGTTTTCTTTGTCTGGGTTTTTCTTCTTTCGATAGCTAGTCTATGACGTTTAATGAAATCATATATTTCTAAAAAAAAAAAAAGGGAAATTTATTTTTCAAACCAAGCTTACCTTCCATCCAGTCGACCCTTACAAGTTACGAGTTACGAGTTACGAGTTAAGAGAATCTGAATTTATACACAGATTTCACAGTTATTGTCATCCTTCACGCTAGTGTTGGGCAACTTGATTAGCCATCCATCTCAAATAGACATGAATCTATTGGTTCCTTTGGAGACATATAGAGGGATAGAAATATAGAGGTTGAATGCTTTGCATTTCATTAAAAAAAAATTTCCCTCAGCAGGTACTTAAGATAAAATATTTTTAATTTTCCTTCTATTTTTTCCTGTAATCCTTATGTTTTATCACGCAGGAGATTGTAATGGACGTTTTACCATTCATGTATGACGCACAACAATACTGCGATCTTAGATTTTGACGATGGTTCTGCAGGCAGTGCTAAACAGTTATACAATTTACTTATTCTTTCATATCCAAAATATGGAAGAAATTGAAATTGTGTGATTTTTGTTACCTAGTTTGTACATTCTTAATATATACTTGATCTTTATTTCTTTCTTTTGATCATGAATTTTGTTGATTCTGATCTCATATATTCGTATATTATCTGTATATTAATGAGGGCCATTTTTTCCTTAATTAACAATGCTTTTGCCGGGGTTTGATGGATCTCCTCCGCTGAGTTGATTAATTATTAAAACCACTAATAACTCATTAGAACAGGGAAGTCTATTTACATATATGATTTGTTACCTCTAAAGCAGTGGATCTCTAATCATTATATAAATCGAAAATTCAAAGGGAGATTTTATTGCATATTCTTGAAAAGGAAAGTGTACCAACATTAAAAATGGTACCAATTATGTTCTGAAGGTGATGTGTCTTGATCGATTAAGAATTCTGAGCGTCTTCATGAAAAAAAATAAAAAAAAAGATTTGTTGATTGGTTCACATCATAGAAGATATAGGCAGATTATAATGAAATCAAATCGCAATGAAGTGGTAATTGAAGAGGACAGATACAACCTAGTGGCTTTATTTATAAAATCAAAGTAGATAGTGGTTTAATTTGTAGGGGAGGTGGTGAGCTACCAAAAAAATCTAAGCAATTTACAAGCAAGGTTTATATATATAATATATATTATCTCTTGATATAATATATATTAATTATATTATAATATATATTAATTTAGAAGCAAGATTTATAATATATATTATCTCTTGATTCCAACATTCTGATCAATTATTCGTAATCAAGATAATTGATAGCTTGTACCTAGTGTCCGGTATGTTAAGGTGGCTGATGGTTGTTACTTATAAAAGGTTTATTTTTATAAATTTAAAGATTCTCAAATACTTAAATAAATATTTTTTTAGAGAAATAAACTTTAAAAATATATATACTAAAAATATTGAGAATGAAAAGATTATGATGTAATATTTTAAGTTATATTTCACTCAAAATAATATATATTAAATTAATTTAAAATATTAATAAACCAGCATAAAGGTCTTAAAAAAATTATCTAGAAAATATTGGAATTTAAAGGGAAAAAAATAAACTTAGACACGACACCCGAAGTTCATGGTGAGTCTGTTAGATTTGGTTTCATCAACAGGAAAACAAATCCATTTCTTATAAAGCTCACCTTTCTAAATTATTAACGATGTGACTTCGTGTAACAAAAGATGATGCCTTTTGTTTTTTATAACATTAATTCTAGCATTATAAATTATTGTCTTTCGCCATCCACACACAATTGATCATGTGAACGTATCATTTATGACATAAATGGATTTCTATTTGAAAGTCTCGGATTCAGTGCATGTTTGGCTCTGTTGTTCAACCTGCTTTTCACCAAATTTTAAATTTTTTTTTTTTTTTTTGCTAAAATTGAGTGCGGTTTGTACTTTTTGGATCGTTTTGATGTGCTGATGTCAAAAATGATTTTTAAAAAATGAAAAAACATCATTGGCATGTATTTCGGCACGAAAAGCTATTTGAAAAGCAACCACTACCACACTGCCAAACACCCTCTCAAACATTGAAAGCAAGATGGGATTTGGGGAAGAGAAAGATTACCCTTATCTTATATAGCCCAGGAGACATAATGGGCTTGGGCTTTCGGAGGAGCTCGTGCCTTGTTGCCAAAGGTGATGTGAAGTTATGTGTGCACATGTATTTGATGTCTAGAACCTTCATTGAAAGGATCGGTTAATTCTATGAGCCTGCTGGCGTGATGATTTAATTATTATTGTGATTGTTTCAGTTTACCTGCACCCTCCAGCCAGTTTTCAGTTTTTAGTTTTTAGTTTTTACCCTGCACAGTTTGGGAACACGTATGATTGCAGGTGCCTCTTCTCATATTTACAAGGGAACGCGACAAGAACGGGTGAAGAGAAATGAAATCTTGGATCACAGGGAATTGTCTTTTATGACGAGTCAAAGCCTGCTATTCAAAACAAATTACTGCACAAATCAATCTTAGTTTTTTTTTTTTTTTACAAGAAATACTTTCAAGTTAGTGTCCACCTGTTCATTTCATATACAAACAAATTTATACACTACCTACCAGCTATGAGGGGGAAGGTCTCACTAGGGTTAACAAGATGGTAACTTGATCAACAAAGCTGTACTCAAACTTACGGCAGACCACAGTACAAACCCGAGTATAACAAGACTTGGACAGGAACAGAGCTGACAAGTTCTAATTAGCTGAAAGCCGTCCTGCTTTTTTTTCTGTCAAAAGAGATCCATCATTTCACAAGGAATTAATTTTGTATTTGATGCGCTCTAGTTTATCTTCAACGCAACCAGCCACTTCAAACTCATCAACGATCTATTCGTAGTCGTCTCATTTCAGCTTGGAAAGTGGGACTGGATGTTAGCGTTCGATGGGCAAGTGTCCTTATATCCTCCCTCAAACAGTCTCGTGAAACACGAACCAGTTCCCAGAGTGCACCTCCGCTAATCATGTCTTTTGCATTCACTTCTGCATGGAGTAAAGGCTAGCATCTCAGCTGACATTCAATGGGCGATCAGCTTGTTCAAACTTCAAAAGAAGGGAAACAAAATTACCATGTTGTGCTAAGTGACAGAGCGCAAGCTCTACATGGTGCCTGATTTGTGAGGCTTCACTTTTAGCATTCTGTACAATCCATGGAAGCACTCCATCCTCAATCAAAAGAGATCTTCCAGTCTTGGTTCCTGCACAATTGAGTGCCGACATTATGCTTCATGTAAGTGTCATTGACAAGGAGAGGCTTCACTTGGATTTTAACACGGCACAAACAATTTTGGGTACATAGTCTAGTAGACAATTGCACGACAAGCAGAGCAAACCAAATACAGACAAACTTAACCAAGGCCTCTTTCTATGCTATGTACCGTACCTTGAGTAGATGCTCTGGACTCGCACTTGGCAAAATTTGCTATTCCACGGGCAACTTGTGCAAGTACATCAGGATGCCTACATCTAACCATCCCTAGCAAAGCCTTGATGCCACCTTCACTTCTTAGTTTCATCTGCAACTTATCTGAAAAATTCATCATGGTACAAGGTTAAAGCTTACAACAGCATGCCAGCTGATAGGACTAACTTGAATAAGTTTTTAATTTGGTAGTAGCCTTAAGTTGTAACAAAGCTCACATTCAAACCTCACATGTGCTGCCTCATCATTTTCCTCAGATTACTTGTCGATGTACAAAACTTGTATGAAACTGAACTATTTCGAGAACTAAAGCTATTTATATTTTTGTTAGCATTTGAAAATTTCCAAAAACCTTAGAAATGTTAAGTTTTCAAGTGAATTGGCAGACCATACAGATTCTTGTAAACACACAAAACATATTTCTATAACAAAGAATTTTATATCAAGCTTCTTTGGATTTTTCTTCAGTTCAGATTAGACCATATTAATTTTGGCATAGCATTATAGCATGAGCTCAGTAACATGCTTTTATGCACTGTCCATGCAAAATAGGCTAGTCATATTGAATGAACAGTTGTACAGATCCCAACATGTACAGAAACCAGCCAACAAAATGAAGGCCTTAATAATACCAGCCTCGGGTAACAGCATCAACAACTAGCTTAGCTGCTAAATTTACACAGCTCCCAAGTTTTTCAGGTAAATTTGGATGCCAAGGCAACTAATTCAAGAGAAACCACTACTTTACTCATCTAAGGAGGCGGATATTTGCATTTATAATCATATCTAGCTTTTGCATAAGATTGGATTCCTATTAATTTGCAAATGCTAATTTAAACCAGCTAAAGTTACTGATGCAAAGTACCTAAACGGGAACCAACAATTCATATACAGTCAATTTTGTCCGTCTGTTTAAAGGGTGATTTCTAGTAGTGGTGAATGAGATCAGGGTTTGCTTATTTATTATTTCATCCATTCCACAGTAATGCAAAACAAACTCTAATCAGATATCCATTTTTGGAATTAAGTAAAACTTCAAACAAGCTTAAAATGCAGACAACTAGCAAACTCAGCAGAATAAACATCAATGGGGTCAAGAAGCTTACCATTGCCACAAAGATTTGCAATGGCTCCAGCAATCATTCGAAGTGTTTGAGGATCTTCAGCGTTGCCTGCTGTCATTGATAACAAACGAATGCCTCCTTGAGCCATTATTAGCTCTTGGTTGGTTTCTGATTGTATACATGAAGAACATGCATGAGGTGAAAACAAAATTTAAAGTACCCATGATAAAAGTAGCAAGAGTATCGCCGAGATATTCATGATAAATTTGATTATCTCCAGTAATGGATGCAAAACTCACCATTCATAGCAAGATTGGCAATTGCACCTGCTGCAACTCTATATATGGTTTCA
The DNA here is from genome assembly GCF_000002775.5 of Populus trichocarpa. Lineage (NCBI taxonomy): Eukaryota > Viridiplantae > Streptophyta > Magnoliopsida > Malpighiales > Salicaceae > Populus > Populus trichocarpa. The sequence continues at coordinate 9,322,510 of NC_037285.2, read as the reverse complement.
TCCTCGGAGCTTCTGAGCAGTGTCAACAAGGACTTAAGACCTCCAGCTTCTACAATCTTCTCTTGATTTGTTTCTGCATATTAGATGGGAATTGCAATCATTTTGGACAAATCTAAAAAGAAGCAGGGCCTTTTTGCCCTAGAAGTGCTCATGGTGTTTGCAGAAATATAATTTTGTTGTGGTGTAGACTGTCAAAGGCAAATCTATCCAAGAAAAGGTGGTCAATAAATCGAAACAAATTATGAGAAGCAACTCTTAACACGACAAAACACTCATCTGATATTGCACAATAAAATTGAGTGCATAAATGTTACATTAGTATGCAATGCTGCAGTTCTTGGTAAAACAATATAAGATGAGTGAGGGCCTTCGAGCTTGAATTGTGCGATTCAAAATGCATGATTCATCTCTTGGTTTTCCAGTGTTTGTTAATGCAATCTTTCAATAGACATTTTGAGTTGATTAATCCATACTTCTCCAGTAGAGTTTTTAGATTAATTAATACATCCTGTTGTGGTTATGTTAAACTTCTGCTTTGGGAACTTATGCATGTATAACAAATATCAACTTATCAAGTTTAAGACTGTTCAACTTAGAAACAGGCCAGTTCTTAACATTATTTAATGACATGACAAAATAACAGTCCTTCGCATCCAATCTGCAATCCATAATATTGTCAAGGAGACAGGTGTTTTCCATTCCAAAGATGTGTCCCTTGCAACTCCATAAGTTCATAACTCAGCCCAGCATCTATTTCCATTCAAATAACCCCCCCCCAACTAACCTTTTTTATTCATCAAATCAAGTAGGCAGGGAATAAGAAAGATAAAATAGATGTGAAGCTTGGCAAAGATTAAGTCTCAGAATCGATGTTCCCATTTCAAAAGCAATAAGCCTTTCAAGAGTTAGATGCTATCATGTTCACCAATATAAACTAGGACATGCATTAATAAGTTTGTGACACCCTACTAAAGAGTAGATCAGCACTAGCACAATTCTGAATAAGTTGGCAATGCCCATATAAAGAAGTTAAAGCAAAGTGTTGGTAGAAAGAAACCTTCAGCTGCCAGATTTGCTACCACCTTCACAGCATGAATTCGCACATCAGCATCTTCTGCTTCAAGCAAAGACAAGATCTTTTGCAATCCCACTGAAGAAGCATTGGATTTTGTAAGGAAAGTACAGTATGAAAGCAAATCCATTAACTACCACGTGGACCAAATTGAGAAAAAATAAATTAAAACTAATAAACAACCGGTGCCAAGCACTGACTGCTACCTTGTTCAAAGAGTTTAGCTATTGAGGCCTTTTCTCCATTTCCTGAATCATTGATCTGTGGCTGCCTAACTTGCAACATCAGAGAATCTAGACCACCAAGAACTTCTTCAGACCCTCCTTTATCAATTCTTCTTGCTGTCTAAAAGATAAACATGTCAGTCAGCCTTTGAACTATAGATACCATGTGGGTACATTAGCATGGATTCGATATGTGAACATTTACGCATTGGAAAATGGTAGAATAGATGCCTTTGTTGCCTGCTAATTTGTTACGAATTACAATAACTGATATTACAATCCTTGGCAACCATCATCTCTCCCTATTTTCTCAGTTTAGGATTCAAGAAGAAACGATCACACCCGTAACAATTTAAATGCTTGTATTTGAAGTTTCCAGGTAATTACCAAGTTTTCTATCAACATAGACACTTATTTCCTCACTTTCTTCTATGAGAAATATTTTATTCTCAAAAAATTCTCAAACAAACAGTTCCTGAAGAAAATCTGATTCAAGGTAGGTTTCACTAAGCTATAGTTATAAATTGCTTGAAGAGTATACCTCATCAGCCTCAAAACTTATTTGCAACAGCTGACTTTGCAGTGTTGCTATTTCCCCTTCAAGCTTTTCTTTCTGACGAGCCTCATCTTCCAGCATCTTTTGAAGCTTTGAAATATCAGATTTTGCCAATGCCTAGTACATTGAAGTTATAGTTCTATATGAACCCAACCTGGTAAAAGATACAGATAACGGAAATTTAAGAAGTACTGGGAAGTAGAACTAGTCAAACAGACCTCTGACTTCTTCAATCCTGCGAGTTGACTTTTAAGGATATTAACTTCCCCTTCAGCAACCTTCCTCAAGAGAGTTTCCTTCTGAAGCTTTTTTTTCATTTCTGCAAGTTCCTCCATATTAGCTACCCTGGAATCCTGTGAGTATGGGGGGAAAAACCAAAGGCTAAAAATTGTTAGTCAAACAGCTGGGGGCAGTGGATATACATCCACAGAATTTTGGAGAACTCTAGTAGTACTGTATGGAGAACATCAAGTAAATAAGGACACAATAAAAAGGAGGCATCACAAGAAGGTATCAATTACAGAACAACCTTTCCATTAGATATCGCATTTGAACTTTCATCTTTGCATCCAGGTATGTTTTCTCCACCAGCATGCTTCTGCTGATTCATCATCCATTTCTCTTCTAGCTTCTTTATTGATTCCATATACTCTTTCTGATATTTAGTTCTTTCCTTCTATCAAAAGTGAACATAAGGAGTTAGCATATCCCATGCCAAGAGCAAGAAAATGCCAAAGGAAATTCAGGGGGGCAAAAAGGACATAGGCAGTACAAGTAGTTTTGTTTTCCCACATCTACCAATCCCAAGAGAGATATGTAAACATCCAAATAACCACAAAATCCGAAAGTTGTGTCAGCATAAGTTGGTAACAAATTATTATCAGCATAAAGTTTAGAAAGGTCAATGTTTAAATTTTGCATTTTGAAATTATTGTGCATGTGACAATACAAGGCATGATTTTATTCTAAAACAAAAACCAAGCAACCCCTCCATGCTCTCTCTCTCACCAACATAAATGCCTGCACCAAATATTACTTCATTATTACAGCACTTACCTCCAATGCATCTGCATTGTTTCTTTCAGACTCTGAAATTCGATTTTGTGCTTCCATAGTTACTCTTTCAATTTCTTCCTCAAATGCTTTCTGCTGCCTTTCATGTTCTGCAATAAATTTGTCTAATTGTAGGTCTAACCTTCTAGACAAACTTTTGTAATCAAATTCCTCCTTTAATTTCAACATATTCTCCACCTTCATTGCCTATGAGAGGAAACAACTTTTAAAAACAAAACAAGCAGCTTTTGCTAATAAGCGAACAATTAATACACTATTGATTTTGTGTCTAAGCAACGTTCAGGGTATAGATATTTAATGGTGCCAAACATATCACTATTAAGATCACAGCACGAATGAAGCATGTCAAGACATAATTGCAAGGACTGCTATGTACATGACAGTAGAAAACAAAGAAATGAACTACACAGGCCAGGCATTGACTTCAGTTATTGGTACCCACTCTTTGTCCAAACATTATAGTACTTGCTGTTTCTCCTCGATGGCGGGGTGATGGACCAATAGTAATAACCAGTGAAGTCCTAGCTGTGCCTGTTAAGATTTCACAAAGTCAGGCAACACATATCATATAAGAAGATTAAATAATTCTATTAATGCAAATGTATTACCTCCAAATGAATCTCTAAGCAATCTAGTAAGCTTTGAATCACGAACTGGGACATGTGCGCTATTTTCTGCTAGAGCATTGATGCACTTCCCTAGTGCAATCAAAGAGAGATTGATGGATTTGGCTTCCTCCAATGTGTGTCCCTCGCTCCCTGCCAAATAATGGATGAGTAAACAAACTTTAACAAGCAAAAGAGAGCTGGACACTCAGAAACATATACCTAAAGAATGGCCCATAAATAAGCAAAACTAAAATGAAAAGGGATGAATATTTTCTTTTTTAAAACTGATAAAAGTTGACTAATCAAACCATCTATCAATAATTACACACCTTTTGCATCCCCCAAGCCACCATGCAGGAAGCAAAATTTACCAAAATGATAATTGGTTGTCTAATTTAGAAATGTATTGATAAGAACAAATTTTCCACATGAATGAAAAGCTGTGTATTGATAAGAACAAATTTTCCACATGAATGAAAAGCTGGCATATATACGAAGAAAATATTACTAGACCATGTTAACATGAAAGGCAGGAAGGGGGCACTTTTAATGTCCATTTCTTGATTTCACGAAACCTGATTTATCAATTCGCTCTGAACCAGCAAGATCTACTATGACTAGCTTTCCCTTACGAACAATACGAGGCTTCAGAATTTTAACCATGCGGGAGTTGTTGCCATTTTCGCTTGAAAGATCAGAATCTCTTCCCCTGACAGATCTCTTTACATGTACCTAAAGCATTTGCGATGTCTATTTCTGGTCAAAATCTCATTTCCAATAGGATTGCTGCAGTTTCAAAAGCACTAGAAGCATCAAAAAGTGTATAAGCAAATTTATTCACCATCAGTATAGCATGACTACGGGATGATTCGGCATTCAATTTTGTATTTGCAGCGAAGCGGTGAGCTTCTCCTAGTCGCAATAGTTCAACAAAGCTCTGCTGATTCCTTATTTCAACTAGGCTAGCCCCAGGAAGCGAAACATCTCCACTTTTTGGGTCTTCCACAATAGAAATATTGTCATTAGTGGGATTGAGGAGGTCTTGTATGGTCTCCATATAAAGCTGCACATTTTTTAAGAACAGGAATATTAGAAATCCTAATTTGGATCTTGTAAAATTCAAAATATACAAAAAATAAATAAATAAAATAGCATAGATATTGAACAAGGAAAATTACAATATCATGCATACAAAAATAATCATTGTAGATCCAACAACCTGCAGATAGGATATTGAGACAGAATTGGTCTCTAGAGAAACATCTGCTAATATGTCCTCCATAGCACGAACCATAATTCCACGAGCAGCTGTGTCTTCCTCTCCAAGCCGTCCAAGAGTATATGTTTTACCGGTACCAGTCTGCCCATATGCCATGACTGTCCCATTGTATCCATCCAGAACACTCTGCAGTAGCAAATTACAAATTAGCATGTCATCGCAATCCCATGAAGGAAAGAAAATTAAAAGACATAGCCTTATTGAACACATAAACTAAGATCATTGTCTTTATGATTCGGTGCTACAAGCAGAAGAAGTGAAACAATTAATGAAGTTCATGACACAACATTAAAAACGAGCATCTGTAGCAACATTAATTCTAAGTTCCATCACAAATAATGAATCAGAGACTCTATTAGAAATTATGCATGCGGGAGATCCAACTAATTGAACAATTTCTAACTCTATTTGTGGAATTGCCTAATCAAGCATGTTCTGATAACATTGCTATTTTGTGACAGTGAGCCCCATTTGGGCCAGTAAAAGGCATCTGAAAATGGTCCTAATTATAAAGCTTCAACTAAATCATAGAATTTGAAACATCATTTGCTGATACCTCTACAACAGGCTTTGCCACAACTTCATAAACACGTTTTTGCGATGCAAACTCAGTCAGCAATTCATCAAACTCATATGTATCAGAATCCCAGTTGTTCTTCCGAAGTTTCAACCTCTTAACCTGAAACCAAACCAAAATAATAGTTAGGTACAAACAAAAAAATTCACAAAAAAATCACAGGCACATTTAAACAATTTTGTTCTAAAATTACCTCAGGCTGTAATTCTACACAGTCAGCAAAATCAGCATCAGCTACCATTTCCTCTGCATTTCGCGGTCGCAATCTCACTGCTACCCTAACTCTTCCAGGAACTAAAAATAAATAAACAAATAATATCAACATCAACTCGAAAATTAATTCATCACTCAATGATTTAGAAAATCATTAAAAACAAGAGAATTCAAATTAAAGACGCAACCTCTTCACACACAAAAAAGAAAAAAAAAAAAGAGTAACGTTGCATATTAAAGAAAATTAAAAAGAAATCAGAAATAATGCAAGATCTCGATAGTTAAAAGAGAAGGCCAGAATAATTAACCTCCAGTGTCATCTTTAGCAGCGCCAAGAGCAGCAGGAGCGCTCTTACGTAATGACTTGGATTTAAGTGAGTTTTTAGGGTTTGAATTGACAGAGGGAGGCCTCTCCACTTTGTTATTGTTAGTGATAAGTGAATTCTTACTGTAATTGCCATTTCTATAAATACTTGCCGTAGTAGCCATAGTTAATAGCTCAGTGAGTGAGTGAGCGAGCGAGCGAGCGAGCGAGGGAGCGAGAGAGTGAGCTCGTAAATCTGATTTCTCTGTGTCTTCGTTTAATTTTATGTTTGGCTGGCGAGAAAATTTAAATGGAGTTGCGGTTAGGGAGTGGCAGTGAAGTTACTTGGAGAGAGAAAAAAAGGGGAATCGTGGGTGAGGTTTTTCATTTGAGTTTTTAGAGGGAGAAATGGATTGTGGGACCCGGATTTCACTCTCCATGTTTTTAATTTCTTCGTGATTTAGGCGTAGGTCACAGGAATGCCCTTGCTTAGATTATGATAAAGAAAGAAAGAGTGTGTTTTATAGTTGTGATTTGCGTGGCGGTGCATTTGATGTGTCGTGTTAATGGTAAGTGATCGATTAAATGACTAAACTGACCCTTCACCCTCTTTTACTTTATAATCTCATTATTGGTGTCAATTTGTAAATTATATTTCATTTGAAAATATATAAAAATAATATTTTTTATTTTAAAAAAATTAATTTTGATATTAACATATCAAAACAAAAAAATATATAATTTTAAATAAAAAATTTTAAATTTTATTTAACTCCTATTTAAAATACAATACCAAATAAGGATTTAACGATTTATGAATTTTAAGCAGTAACATGATTTTATTTGAAGAATTTTTTAGTGTAATCTCTTAACCACATGTTATTTAATAAAAAAATTAAGCACGTGTATGTTTGATATTATATGAATTGTTATTTTTCAACTTAAAAATATTTTAAAAATTTAAAAAGATTTAAAATACTTAAACAGTCCGGATGGGGATGATGGTGGTGTGTTTATTTAGCTGTAATCATTCTATATGAGTCTCATTAGTAACAAAACCAATAAATTACAGAATGATAAAACAAATTTTAAGAAGATGGATTGCTAGTGCTGTGCAACTGTTACACTCAAATTACAAGGGCAATCTTGGAAACATGTCACCACAAATTTAAAAGGTTCAGGCACAAGAAAGCAAGCATGAAAAGGCGCAAAAAAGAAGAAGGAAAGGCTGACTAACAAAGTATAAAAAGGGCAAAAGGGGAAACAAGAATGCAAATGAAATTTTGAAATATGTTGCTGCTGCTATTTGAATGCAAAGCATTCAAATCCCAAAGGTGCCAAGAAGTGTAAATAGCCGAAACATTATTTGTGTTCATCCTCCCTTGTATTTTATCGATCGAGGTAAGCTCAGCTTCGAAGGAAGTCTCTTTACCTTATGATTCAATCAACTGTCCTTTCAAATCATACTCTCACACACACTTTAGCTTTGTTTTCTTATTTGCCATTCAGGTCCAATGATAAAAAGCTTTGCTGACAATGAAAAGACAATGATCCCACTCGGGCCTCCCTGGAAAAGGAAGAAACTTTCGCTGCAGACATGGTACACCTGATTGGACTATCAAATAGTTTTGCGCGTCCTTCCTTTTGTGTTGTCAATTTTTTAAAAAACAAATTAAGGGTATTTAGGTTATTTTAAAAAAAAAAGAGTATAAATTAAAAAAAAAATTGCAAGTATCTAATTAAATAAACCGATACTTATTTGTGTAAATAAACAAAAAAAATTGTTAGCAATAACCAAAAGAAAAACTAAAAAAATTAAAAGATTGATATATAGTTTAGGAACGACTCTCTTTCTTGATCTGTTATTATGGATAGGGAGATATATACCTCACACTTAACCTTCTAAGTACATGGCTATCCGGCCATTACAATATGAGTCTATTGAAAAAGTATTTAAGCCATTATTGTTTTATTGAAGTATGTGTCTTCTAATTAATCTTTAGGCTGCCTAACCACTCTATGGAGTTTCCTAATCTTCATGAAGGTCTATTAACCCTCTCTTGGGTTCTTTAACCCTATATCCAAAGTTTTTTTGGACCTTCTCAATTAGGATAGCCTTGGATCCACTAGTTGTCTTGTACGAATCTACCATGACTTAAAAAACTTAATTTTTTAGAATAGTGCTAACCTTAAACAGAGTTTCCTTATCAAATTATAGCAAAAACCAATAGAAAATGTTGGCTCCACAACTTAAAATCATACCCAAATTGCTCTATAATGAGCGAAAAAGGAACAAAAGCAGTTTTATGGTGATTTTAGGATGGTTTTATAGATTTTTATGGTGATTTAGTGGTTGGTATACAAGATTTTTAGTAATGAATACTTGTTTGAAATCTCCAAACTAAGAGAGAATAAAGGTTAAAAAAAGAAAAAGAAAAGGATCAAATATTATGATTTTATGAAAGTGATATAATGAGGGCAGTTGCAAGCCTTATATAAGCCTATAAACCATTAATAATAACCTATAATTTCTCGATGATGCCTCATTTGTCAATTTCAAAATTTAAAAGGTGTCAACCTTTTATCTCCTTATCATACGCTTACACTTTGGCTTTTGATATTTCCCTCATGCGTTTTTCCATTCTAGTTCATAAAGAGATGGACATATACTTGTGTTCAAGATTAACTTGAACACGAGAAAATTACCTTGTATGATCCTGGACAAAAAGTCCTAGAGAGCTACTAATAAGTTTAATCTTAGCGCCACCATTTTAGATCTTAAAATGAATGCATCAATGATAGACTTAAGATTTAGACAATGATTGAGCATAAAATATGAGGCAAGGTCAATCAAGATCACCAACTTAAAGGTTGATGGGCCAATGATCCTATCTATACACTCCACGAACAAATAGAATTTGCTTCTTCTTCTAGGTCCATGCCATAAAAGGTTACATAGTATCCAAGCAACACAAATGACCCAACTTGCATGGTCTTTAAGAAACCCAGTTGACTCAACTATCATAATCTCTAAAGTGGCCTAACTGACCAACTACATACATACTTTTTTTTGGGCACGGGGTGTCCTTTAGAGGGGTAAGCCTGAACCTAATTTTCGTATCCTTAAATAGGATTTCTCAAACCTAATTTTATTTACCTATCCTTTATGTAATTAGTACTTAGCATTAAATGCTAACATGAACCTTTTACAATAATTGAGCCCACAAAACGGTGTTAAGGCATGTTCATGCCAAAGCATGACTCACCTAACACTATATTTTCTCAATCAACAATGTAACTACCAACCATTAATAGATATTATCTTAAATAATTACCCACGAACTAGGTTAAATAATGTTTTTCTATAAATACCCATGTTGCAGCTAGCACATATTTTATCATAGGAAAAAGTAGAAAATAATAATTTCATAGTGCCACCGAAAATGTTATATGACTTAGTTTTTCATTTGAACCTAGATCTTGGAATATTCAATCAACTAGGTATAATTGTCACTATTACACTCTTTCATTAGTAACATTGGCTTGAGCAATCTTTTTCTTAGGATTTGCTTTCTTACCTTTATTTATGTAATCTTTGACTAGATGTACAATTTTGTTATAGATAAAACACTTGCCATTAAACTTTTTGGCAATTCTTTTACCTTTCACACCAAGCTTTTTTTTATTTTTGTTGTGAGACTTTTCTGCTTATTCCATAATATTTTCTTTTGGGGCACTAGAAGAGTTGATTCTCTTTTCAAATAACTTATTGTCATCTTCTATCCTCAACCTCAAAACGAGGTCTTTAATTATCATCTTCTTGTGTTTATACTTAAGATGGTTCTTAAAGTCTTTTCAAGATTATGACAATTTTTCAATGATTGCAGTCATTTGGAATGACTCACTTAAAGACATATCCTTAACATTTTTATCATGTAAGATTAGTTGAAACTTCTGAACTTGGTTCATTACAGTTCTTGAATCAACTATCTTGAGATCTAGAAATTTACCGACTATGAATTTTTTCATATCAGTATCTTTGGCTTTGTACTTTTTATCCAAAGCTTCTCATAGTACTTTTATAATCTTGATTGAACTATACACATCATACGATGTATTGTCCAATTTATTCAAGGTGTAGTTCTTAAACATGAAATTAGTATGATTTCATGCATCCACAACCACTACGGTAATAGGGTCAGATTCATTTTCTAATGAATTTGGTGCTTCCTCGGTTAAAAACTTTTTCAAGTTTAAGATAGTCAGATAAAATAACATCTTTTGTTGTTACCTTTTAAAGTTTAATCCATTAAACTTTTCAGGTTTCTCATTATGTACCACAAAAGGTGATGGTGGAATCCTCACTATTAAAGTAGTACTTGTCGAGTAGAAGGAGTAGAAGACATGATATAATCTAGAAAAAAACAATAGCCAATAATATTTGTAAATAAATATTTTGACTCCACAATAAGCAAGTAATAAAATAAAAACTTGTAAAATAGCAACTTTTTAAATAAAGATATTTAAAATATGCAAGATAAAATCCACAATCATTCATTTTATTGGGTTACTATGTTAAGCCCTATTTTGTTCACTAAGATCTATTCAATTATCATTATTTCATTTACAAATTGTAACATATACAAAAATAGTATCGTGTGAATAATATTTTCAGTAACCCAAGAAAGATTGGAGGGGTCACAAACAGTTCCGTTTAAAACTCAATCTCCTTATACAGAACTTCCTAGACTATATCTATTCATCACACTGACTTTCTATATATGTGAACAAAACCGACCAGAGAACTTTTATACCACTCTTATAGAGTATAAGCGAGATAACTTAAATTATCATAAATAAATTAATGATTCATTTATTGAAAAATATAAATTAATAAGTTTTATGACTTAAATCAAATCATCCAAATAGCATGAAAAATGATTTTAGAAGATAAAGTATAACTTTAAAACAAAGATATATAGCAACCTTCTAAAATAAAACAAGAATAAAAAAAGCATAACATACCAAAAGATTATAGATTAAAGTAAAAAAAAAAAAAATTATATGTGAGAACATAACAACTTTAAAGAAAGGTAATCAATAACTTAAATTTTAAAGATGTTAAAAACCTTTTTCACGGTTAATCTATATAATAGTTTTTATAAATTTTTTTTTCTTACACGATAAACTAAACAAGGTCTAATAGAAAAAGAACAAAGCCTTAAGATTGTAAGATCAAAGTTTATATATATATATATATATATATATATATATATATAGTGAGCAATGATATTTAATTTATCATAACAAAGCATGTTAAACATAAGAAAAAATTCAAGGAAAGCCTAGAATTCATACAAATTTAAATTTATAAGCATACAAAATATATCTCATGATAAACATGTTTTCAACATAAATATAATAATATAATACTAGCTTGCATTCTAATAATAAAAATATATGCTTAAATTAAAACAAAGAAGGGTATTTTCTTGTTGAAACACTTTAAAGTAATGAAATTTTTGTTGTTGTTAAGGATGAATTATTTGTTCTTAAGGCTTTATTGTATCTCACTTGTTTACTTTTGTAATATGTCTTTCAAGATTTTAACGTCACCATCTTGTTTTAGATGCACTTTTATATAAAATCTTTGAACTAAAGAATATGAAACTCAAATATCTCTCAACAAGATGAATCTAAACTCTAGATTTGGAAGGAAAACCAAAGCATAAAACGAAAACAAAAACACTAAAAATGAGGTGAAAAAAAGTGTAAAAATATAAAATATTCAAGTTGAAAACTCTTCATTCCCCTTCTTTTTATAGTGAATTTTAAAAGTTAAAATGATAAATAATTAATAAAAATTAATTCTCATCATTATCATTGGTTAGCCACCATAAATCAAAAATTAAATCTACAAAAATCAAGGGTTCTTTGAGTAGAAAAACAAAGAATTATTTAAGATTAATTTCTCATTCACATATAATTTATTTAATTAAAAAAAATTCCAACAATTAATCCTCCAAGTGATAGTTCATAGTTTTACGGTTCATAAAGAAATCACTAGAGACAGAATATCCTTATGACTCCGTAGCCAATTTTGACTACAAGTTTTCAATGTCCCTGCTTCGACCGAGCTTGACAAGTTATTTCTTCACATGGGACGCGGTTCCATTGTAGCTTTGTTGTATATTGATTCAATTTCCTTGCTGTAACTCTTCGACGTGATTTCAGTTTGAGAAAACTCCAGAAACTATCAAAACTAGAAAGCAATTCGAGCCCCCAACAGGCAACACCCTCGCTGTAAGCGTACAGCATCTTACAACTAAATCTTAAATCGGATGGCTGAGATATTTGACTATTTCACCTTGAAAAATAGCAATTCAAACAAAATTGAGTAAAAAGCTAAAGGAGCACGGACAAAATACAAGACTGGACTTGGACAGGTTCAAGGCTGACAATTCATTCACAGGCCGCCTCACATCCTCTCACTATTTCTGTTGCAATGGGACCTAGTAGCAAGAACAGAGACAGAATACAAGACAAGACTTGGTGAGGATGAAGACCGATAAATTGTTTAGTTGTGTGCCTGACAGGTCCTCTACCACCACGACACGGATCTTGGCTAGAAAGCTTCTACCCTCACCGTTTTCAATTCGACAAGCCAGGGTCAAGCGGTGGCCGTAATACCAGGTGCTTCTGTCATACTCTAGGGTCCTGCTAATTGCTTCGCTTCTGCAGCAGAATCTTTTGCATTTCCATTTTTACCTTTTTCTCAATCTGTGCATTCCTATCATAAACACATGCTGCTAATTATATGAACCTCCGATGATGCAATTTCACTGAGTTCAACTTCAACTTCATAAAACAAAAATGAATCAAGTAGCATTAACTAGTCCAGGCAATATGAAGGAGAAAGCAGGAACCACTCCAATATTGCGATCTCTGAATTAACCTTATGGAAGGGCATAATTAACCTTTACCTGTACATACAGGAGAATGACAATAAAGTGTAGCATAAACCTCTATGCTTATTTGAACACCCAGGAGGATTCAATATTCAATTGCCATGGGAAGAATATTCAAACGGGGAACAGGCAATCGGGGAGAATCAAACATTCTAAAAAAATTGAAGGCGTGCAAATATTATTTGGACAGATAAGTAGAGATACACCCTGACGTGGTAAAGATTTCTTATGAGAAACAAGAGAGGAAAGCCATTCAAACCAAATTGCAACTAACAATCCATTGATCCACTTCATTATGGAATCGACCATCCACAAACCCCCCAAATACATTCACCTGGTGCTCCCCTGCTAATCTCCACCATCCCCCATAAAACACTCAACCATAACCAGTATAAAAAGCAACCATTCAGAACCAACTAGCACTAAATTCCTAATTAAAACCGAACCCTGAAAAAAAGAACAATACCAAATTCACCAATCCTTTTAAGGATCAGCATCAGAACCTCCCCACCTTATCAGCCTTAATCACAGGATTCGCCTTGGCAATAGCATTACGGCCAGCACCCTTGAAATCGAAGGAGCACTCGTGATTCTCAGAGTACCTATGAGTCCCACAGTATGTGCCACCGCATTTGCACATGAATCCTGTCAAGCCAACCTTCTTATTGCAGCTGAAGCACCTATTTGCCGGCTTCGATGACACCTGATCGCCAGCAGCAACAGCAGTTTCTGCCGAAGAAGAGGCTTCAGCGGATTGCATGGAATTAGCCACCGCAACTTGAGGGGCATCAACAGCAACCCTAGAGTCAATATGTTGTTGTGACTTCATGTTTAGCGTCTTTTCCATAGCAGCCTTAGCAAAGGCAGCTTGCTCTTCTTCAGCACGAAGGTCACGGTAACACTTGGAGCAAAGGTTCATGTTTGCAGCCGTGCCAAAAAAACCACATCCATTAGCACAAAGCTGTGGCTGTGACGATGGAAAGCTTGTACCTTCGTTTTGCTCAGAACCCATGTTTTCCTTCTTGTTTCTAGAGTCCAAAAAAAAATCAGGGTTAGGTTTTTCAAACTTTTTCTTGTACTCAATCCGATGAATCTCTAGAGATACAGAGACCACCGTTCGTATATTATGCGTGGAATTCTTATCAACCAAAAGTAATGTGCAATTTATAAAGAACTGCTGGCTTGAGAAATTAAATGTGAGAGGGGCATTTATGTATTTAGCTGGAGGTACTTTTGTCAATTGGACCGAGCCGACCGACTCCCTACCATGTTATTAGTTATTACTCGTGGAAATTTTGGAATTTAAAAAGTTAAAAATGAAAGATAAACTAATAAATAAACGTGCAACTACATAATGACGAAACAAACCCCGAGTAAGCTCCTTTTTTTACAATAATAAGGAGGACAATATTGACTTTTCAAAAAACCAGATACCATAAAGAAATTCCAGGACCTTCTTGAAGATTTTGTTTGGTATCGTTGTTCCACGGTGTTTTTTTATAAATTTTTAAATTGATATGTTAATATTAAAAATAATTTTTAAAAAAATATAAAAAAAATATTATTTTCATATAATTCCAAACAAAAAAAATATTTTAAAAACAAACTTCCAAGCAGTATTTAAATACTAGCATTTAATAATAAAATCTGGATTGTCCAAATTCTTCATGCTTAAGGATCAAACGGCTCTAACACTAATCCACCAAAAAAAAAAACCCAAAACAACGGCGAAGGCATCATAGGATTTCTCCAGAAATCTGTTATCATCGACGAACAACATGAGGAAACAGAAAGATCTCAATGGACAGACACGATCTGTTTATGCAGAACATAAAAAAGACTCCATACCTGGTGATAACCTGGAAAGATTCCAAACTTTCAAACGCTCTCTAACTTCTGTTTGCGTGTCGTATCTTTGTTTTTCCGAATGATTGCTCTAAATCAACGATTAAGAAGAATCATAGATTCAATTAACATAAGAACGAAATTAGTTCTTAGGACGTTGAGAGAGGGGTTGAGAGGAGGGGGGGGAGGAGAGAACAGAGAAGTGACCAAAAACCCTGGTTGTTGAGTCGATTACGGGTAATAAAGAGAGCCAGACTGTTGTTTACGAGGGACCCCCGGTTTTATTTATTTATTTATTTTTCTAATGTCGGCAAAATAACGCATATCGTATTATCATGGGACAACAAACCTTAGCTGTCTGATTGAATTCCAATCTGACTCTGACGTCAGTATTTTACAAATCACGGTTCATTAGTGTGGACTGTGGAGCCCATGAGTGTATTTATGTAATTTTTTATTTAAAATACTTTTTTGTTATCAAGAGAGAGAGACCTGCCTTTTAACTTTTAAGAGCCAAATTCTTCGTTTGCACGCTTCTTCCCGATGCAGGTACTAGGGCCCTACTTACTTTTAACTGGACCGGTGGGGCTCAAATCTAAAATTCTAAATCGGGTCACCTTGCTGTGGGTCCAGTACAGGAAAAGATTTTCGTCAAGAAATGTGGTTTAATGGCAATTTTTAGTCTTTCTCTTATACTATTTTTATCATATTGGACCTTGCACTATAAAACTATGCAACAATCAAATTTCCAAACACTAATTAATAATAATAATAATAATAATTGTCATCAATATTTGGTTTCCCATTCAGATTCAGATAAATGAGGACTTGTCACACTATTTCTCTCCTCTTTTGATAAACCATATACATTTTTCTCTCCCCATATGAATCTTTATGTATAAAATTCATAAATTACTTTCACAATACTAAGAAATGTTAATTTTATCAAAATAAGATAAACTTTGAGAAAATAAATATTTGACAATCATAGTAATTGTTTCTCTAATCTCGCCTTAATTGAAGATATGGATAAAGTATCTAATTTATATAATTTTAAAAAATTATTAAAAGCTATTTGGTCCTTCTTGTATATTCTACATGCATGCATGGTTTAACCAAAGATTATTATTATTATTATTAAAAATTTATTATTATTATTATTATTCTTGTTGCTGGTGGTGGCAATGTTGACAAAAAAGCAAGATGACTCTTAAAATCTTAAGATTTTACGAGTCAACATGTATCTAACGTGTCAAATCGGATTAAAACTCGAAAACTAGTAAAATTGGTCAAACTCGGTAAAATCAGATTGATTTTACAAGTTTGAAAAATATATAAAATTGTGCATTCTGGTAATATGTACCATAACATTTTCATTTTTTTAAATTTATATATTGCAAAACTTGCAATTTGATAATTAAGAGCTTGATTTTGACTATAATTATTATAATTTTTTTAATGATACAAGTTATTTGTGGATTTCATTTCCGTAAAATTAAAATACATATTCATTCTTCACAATTTTTTATATAAACTATTAACATATCAATTGATATATTACTCTATTTTAGTTGGCAAATACATAGAATAAAAGTTGTAAATTGACATGCTTGACCCTTGGAGTAATTAATGTTAAATGTTTTATCAAAATTTGAAGGGACTCATTTATTGTAAATGACGAAGTAAGTGGGTCAATTTTTCCAAGAAGTAGATGAATCAATGTGAATAAAATAAAGGTGTTTGAACTTTTCTGTTGTTTATTTTATTTTTATTTTATTTGTGTTATATTGTTAATTACTAGTTGATTGAAATTGTTAATATATAATTAATTAAAATATTTTACTTATGATTTTACTATTCGAGTTTATATTATATATTCCGTGTCGTGTCAAAAAAACGTTTTTAACAACCTTGATTGGTGGTGTATATTAATCGTTTAACATATATTGTTTATCTTGCAACATCCAACAATATGATCTTACAACATTATACATTTTATGCAGTGCAAGTAATAAACTCTTCTCATGTATTTTGATTATTTATAAAGTTAAAAGATATTTTTACTTGACTAGTAATTTTTATAATAAATTCTTATTATATTTATGAGTGATACAAATGAATTGTTTTATTTATTTGAATACTATAAGACTCATAACATCGATGAACCGCATGAAAGTTCCTATGTACAATAAGTTAAGTGTAAAAATTATTCTTTTTATCAAGGCTGATAAATATTAATTAAGAATAAGATTGGGTTTTGGGTTCTATGAAAAATAAATCAACAACAAGGCATTAAAGGATGCATAAAAAATATAAGGCCAAGGCATGACGTGGGAGTCGAACTATAGTTAACAAAGCGATAAGTACACTCACTTGCCACGTATATCAACACTCAAAAGCTACCCATTATCTAGTTTGCCAAATTATCAAAATTAATGGTGAAATTTTAAGATTAGGGGCAAGATTTAAGAGAATCGGATAGAAGGGCCGCATTGACACAAAACTTAAAGAACAAGGACTTGATGAGCTCTTTTTCGTAAAGAAAGGAAGAGAGCGCCTGTGCGGGGATTTATGCTCTTTATGGCGTCACCTGTGACGTGGATGCCACGCATGAACGGGCCCGTAACGCCGTTGCTTTGCTGGGCGATTTGTTCTTTTCTTTGTTTGAACTGGGCTGACGATGGTTCTATTCCCTCTGTTCCAGAATCGGATAGAAGGGTCCGCATTGACAAAATCGTTGAACTAAATTGGGCTTAATCGAATCAATTGGACTGAAAATATGAGTTAAATGGGTTGATTTAGATTAAGTAAATAAATGATTAATTTATTTTAACGAAGACCAGCCGATATGAATAAAGTATTTAATTTATATAGTTTTAAAAATTATATAAATTAAAATTAACTAAATTTACTAAAAGGACACTTTTTTTAGATTTTTTAATTTCTCTAAATATACAAAAATGAAGGTCAAAACTTGATTATGACATAACTAATATCCGTTATCAATATATATTCTCGTGAACTAGTTCTTATTGCGCATGAATTATTCAAGTTTTTGTTAAACATTACTAAAGGCTCTATAATCATGATTTATACTTAAGATAGAAAAATAAAATAAAATCCATAGTTTAAAATATTTTTAAAATAAAAAATCCAATTTTTTATTTTTAATATCTAAATAATATTATAGAAATAATAATAAAAAATTAAGATTATAGAGGGATTGTACGTATAGCAATATAATTTTATTTTTATTGTTTATTGTAGCAATTATTCAAGTTTTTATTTTTATTGTTTATTTTTAGTTTTACAAGAGAGGTGTATTGAATGTGCTATATAAAAAAACACAAAATTGAATATGGAATCGGAGAAGAAAAGGGAAAAAATAAAAATAAAAAACACGTATTAGGAAAAGAAACAAAAAGGTTAAATAGGGAATATATACATATTAAAAAGGATATAAAAAAACATAGTAAACCCACATATATTATTTATTAAATAAGTGTATAAATATCATTTAAGTAATTTAAGGGTATTATAATCTCTTAAGAATATCTAGAGATATTATAGGTAATCAAAAACTTGTAGAGTTTTTGTTTTTATATAGTAATGGATTACGGAACTCGTTTTTTTTTTAAAAAAACATCTCCAAGTATTTTTGAATGCTATATAGATTTGAATTTAATTAAGTGGAATTCAATTTATTAAAACCATACAAAAATAGATCAACCAGAGTCTAATTTGCTACAATAAACCATCTAAAATTGAGTTAAAATATATAATAAAAAAGACATGCAAATCCAATTTGCAGCACACAAGATCCTCTCTTCTTCCTTTCTTTTCTTTCACAATCCCTCAAGAATACCAGTAAAAGGATCTACGCTTCTAGATTGAAAAAAAAAATAATCTTAGAATTGTGATTTGTGTTGGCGAAATCATGAATTGATGGAATCATTTTAATCTGTTTACGTTTCTTCATCAAAATATGGTAAGATACAATTAGATGTTGATATTGTATTTTTTAAAATTAAAAAAAAATATTAAATCAGATTAATCTACCTGACTCGACTCAAGATATGAGTTTTATACTGAATTGACTTAAATCAAATTTAACAATTATAATTTATAAATTTGACTCATTAAAATTTTTTTAATTTTTTTCTTATTCCATCACAAATATATGTGTATCCGCAAACACTAAAGGTTTAGAAGCCATCTTTACAAGACAAAACCTATCACGTGGAATCATACTTATTGAAGGCTAGTAATGTAATGGGTTTGAGTCAATATTATTATTATTAAAAAGATCTAATTTTAATTTTAATTGATGGATAAATTGATCCAATGATACCCCTAATTATTAATTAAAAAAACAACAACAATAAAGCTCGCCTAGTCAAAGAAAAAAGAAGAGGAGGAGGAAACAGGGCTACCATTACCGACCCACCTTATCTAAACTTGCTCCACGCATCCAACCTTCGGTCTAATGGGCTGGATGAATTCAAGCAGGGACAGCTAATTTAAGCTGGGCCTATAGAGTTTCAAAGAAGAGAGATGAGCAGATAGCGAGAGACTAGAGAGTGGCGCCGAGTTGAAAACTGCTCAGGAATATTGCTCAAGGAAAAAAATATCCATCCCTCTCCTTGGATCTCAAGTTGAGGGTGCCAGAATGCTTCAAGTTTCTGAACTATAAAGATCTTCTGCTGCAAATAGCATGGAGCCATATATTTTTTTTTCTCCAAATTAAATACCTCTCATATCGAATATGAAAATGCGCAAATATAATTGCAAATGTTACTTGTGTTTCGAGCCACAATATTTATGCCTAGCTACTTAACTTTCCACCGCCACCATCTAATATCTATCAATTTCTGCCAACTCTATAGCTATTGACTCTTGAGCAGGAGGCCAGTAAAGGTCAAATAAGCAAGGCCATTATGATCATGACCCCAACTCCCAGTTTTCGTAGAGTAATGAAGCTGCCATGGTCTTTTCATTTTTGGCAGCCATGTGCTTGTTCTAATCTCCTAACCTATTCTAATTTTCATCATAAAAGGAAAAAAACAAAACACTTCTAATTAATTCCCAGGCTTCCGAATACTGCATCTTACACTATATTGAACGTTATCCTCTTGGAATCATAATTTTATGGTGGTTTCCTAGCTACCATTCATAGATTTACAAGGGGTAACAGACATCACGTAATATCCATAAGTATACCTATCATAATGTACAAGTTGAAAAGAAGAACACTCATGATTTCAATTATCAAATTGCCATGATACCCTGTGCACGATATACATATGGGTGGCGATGAGGTTGATGACAAATGCACACACCAATATAGCAATCAATTGCAGTGCACATATAGGAGGAGATACAGTACATGGATTAGACATTTAAATGGGAAATTGTGGAGCCATCATAATTGATGCATGCGAGACCTAACGTCAAGGATGGTGTGCATGTTTACAAGTTTTTACAGCACTTGAAGAGGCAGGAGAAGAAGAGGAATTCCATTTATTTCATCGTTGACTATTGCTCTACTCTCGTGTGTGTGTGTGTTCTGAGTAGTAGAGGTAGTAAAAGAAGAAATAAGTGAAGAGTCCTGTGAGTGTGGTTCTAGTCATGCTCTCTTCGATTAATGGCTTCTCCCTTCTCTCCATTCAAAAAATGGCATGATTAGGGTTAGGAATTTGCCTACACTATCAAGCATTACAGGCGTGTACGGTCAACATTCATATATATTTTCGGACCAAAGGCATAGGTATGAATTAATTACATATGCATAATTTCTCTGGCATGTCCAATTGCTCCTTCGACTTGAGCTCCTCAAAGATTGGCTTTCATTTTAATCAAGATATAACTTTGTTACCTTACCGAGAAAGTTCTGTGGCTGATCTCAGAAGGGTAGCACTCCTTAAAATCACTTGATAAATGAAGAATCTCTGCTATAATTTATTTATTTCTCTAACTGAAACAATCATAACATGAGAATTATGAGTGTTAAACCAAATTAACCAAGCAATTATTATAAAGGGATTTTTCACCATAATATATATATCAGTGTGTGTGCATGCAAGATCCATTGATTAGTAGGTCTTCTTCTTCTTCTATAGTTGGTGCAATTGCACATGTCAGGCTAATTATCTACCTGCATTAACAATTTAATATCATTGCAACCATTATTAAGTAGTGGAGAAGGTCAAAGAAAGAAATGAAGGTAGTTGGAATACATGTATGTGAAATATCTACTAGCAGAAAGGGCTGTGCAACAAAAACAGCGGCCTAACCTCTAGTATCACTTGAGACTCCCTCCTTGCCTTTTTTTTTTTTTTTTAAATAAAGACAGCAACAAATTCATTCCATTGGTTCATCATCTGCAAGTACATAATAATTATGGGTACGATCATGATCTACTTGAGATCCTATTATAAAAGAGCTTAATGTTCAATACATGTGTAAATATAATTTAAGGTTTTTTTGGCTTCTTTTTGTATTTGAGTTTTTTTTTAGTTTTATTATTTAATATTTAATTGATCGAGATAAGTTTCGTGGTTTGTTTCAGTTGGTTTTCTATAATGTTATTCTAATCTCATGGTCTGAGTCACAGATTTGACAAGTTAACTCGGGTTGATTCAAACTCTTTTTTGTATTTTTTTTAATTGTTTTTCAATTTTATCCTTTAATATTGGATTGATTGGGAATTGGACTTCAAAATTTGTTTTGATTTTCTTTCAATGAGGTTATTCAAGTCTCATGATCCAAGTTTGGCAAGTTAAACCGGCTTATTTTTTTTATCCTTTTTTAATTAATTTTTTTAAAAAAAATTTATCATTCAATATTGAGTTGACTGAGAATTAGACTTCAAAATATTTTTCGATATACTTTTTATAAGGTTATCATGGTCTCATAACTCGGGTTGCAGATTTTACACGTTAACTTGGATTGACCTGAGTTGATTTAATATATTATCGTCTCAATATTAAAAAAATATATATTATCTTAAAAAAAATTTAGTCAAATTATGTGTTTTCTGATCATCCAATTTGCTTTTAGGCTTGTCAAATCAAGCGAGTTATACCGATTTAATCTCTACACAATTTAATTTTTTTTTAAATTAAACTGATCCACAACAAATAAATGATCTAGTGTACATATGCAAAGTGAGTTATCATGAACTTATTCCCCATTATTTTCATTTCTTTTTTTCGGCCATGCATCATTTGTCCCAAACGCAGAGAATACTAGTACCAAGGAAATGGTGGGGTTTTCAGGCCCTCAATGTCAAGTCTGACTCTTACACTTGTGTTCAAACCAAGTATAATGAAACATACAAAAGTGGAGCAAGGAAAGGGTGGAAATGAAGATGCCAACTCCCCCCTGTAATGGTCCACAATCCCAAAAGTCGAGAGAGAGAGAGAGGTGAGCTCTTACAACTCTACATTGCATTAGGCTTG
Organism: Populus trichocarpa; assembly: GCF_000002775.5. NCBI lineage: Eukaryota > Viridiplantae > Streptophyta > Magnoliopsida > Malpighiales > Salicaceae > Populus > Populus trichocarpa. Next base: position 9,300,330 of record NC_037285.2, on the reverse strand, counting down.
GAATGGGCCATAAGACAAGGTGATGCCAAGAAGCCACTTGTAATCAGCCTAATCATCCATGGATGCTTGCTGACATGCAACTACGAAGTGCCATCTCAGAAGGACCATTACAAATTTCAAACATAAACTATAGTTAGCTTTTCCTAACGAAGCAGATCTTTTCAAATCAATAGCTTTAACATGAATAGTACTCATGCTCCATTGGTTCTATTAATTTTAAATTTTGTTACTCCTTAAGGCCAAGTGTGCAGGAGATGATCAAAGAGAAGCTTCCGTGATCTTAGGCTTTTCTTTGTTACTTTCCTCACCCATCATCGATACAAGGGGTAGCTTCCCATTGCAATCATGAATCCAATATGACATCATTGCTATAGAAGATAAATCTATCTCTCTATCAAATGCATACCCACCATATGCCCTAGATAATCATGCACACTGTCATGACACAAAACCACCTGTATATATAGGAACTTACATCCCACCCTCTTTTCTCAATTCGCTTTCTTTCATCTTTCCAATAGCAACAAATATAATGTGCACTAACGGAGTAGAGAGGTTCCCTTCTCCTTTCCACCCTTCAAAAAGAAGGCAAAGATCAAAGAAATGTAAGGTTCAAGTTATTGGGCTCACCTGCAGGTATGTCTTACCATGCAAAAACTTAGCATCTGCTTGTAACGCAACCTTTACTGTCCCAAGTGTTTTGATGTTTCATTTGCTGTATAGTTCTTACAAAAAATACGTGTTTGACGTGAGGAATTTTCCTTGTTCTCTCTCCTTGTGTAAAGCAGGAGGTCAGGATATGAAGAAATGGAGGGGAAGGACATGGAGCTAAAGAACTTGAAGTTGTGTTTAGAGAACCAAAGAATCGTTGAAGAGAACGAGAAGCTGAGGAAGAAAGCTAATCTTCTCCGCCAAGAAAACTTGGCCTTAATGTCTGAATTTCAAAAGAAATTCCCTCATTTGGATCGCTTATCCACCACCCTACTTCTTTTACACAACACTAGCAAAATGTAACATAGTACAGACTAACAACTCTGTTTATATCTCTATCTCTCGGTAGTCTTCCTTTCGTTTTTATCTTTTCTTTGCTGAATCAAGCATGTTAGTCACAAGATGTAATGAATTTTGCCTGGTAGTATATGTTATATAAGTGATGGAAGCTTCGTATGTTTGCCAACTTATAAAATAAAATATCAATGATTCTCTCTGTTTTTTTTTTTTTTTCCTTTTACTTTGGAAGTTGATGCATCACCTAAATTTCAATGATTCTAGTATTTGCTTATTTTTTAAGCCTGAAAATGAAACTGGGAAAGACTTTTTAAACCCAGCAACTAATCAGATACTTAAGCTTATCATCTTGAATAGCTGCAATGATACAGTGAAAGAGTGACAAGACAAGTGTTCTTCAAACGCATAAAGGAGGCTTTAAGACCTTATTTTGTCGTGCAAACAATCTTTCCTACCTTAACTCATCTAGCCCTAGCTGTAGTATTACTATAATGAAACATCTGATCCAGTCCCTGGAGTCTACACATAAATAATACTAACCTTTTCCATTGTTAATCTGTTATTATAATCTTTTTTTCACCTTAACCAAGAAAGCATAGTAAGAAAAGGACATTCCAAGTCTTCACTCACATCTTGTTTGCAACTATGAGTGCAAGGAGCTCTTAAGGTTTCCAGGCTCCAGCACTCTGCATTCAATGCTTACTTTTTGCTTAGGCTGTTCTATGTTTCTGTGAGAATTTTTGCTTCAGTGTTTTGAAAGCAAACGAACGAATATTAAGCATAGTGCATTCACCTATTTTAAAGCATGAGATAACAAGAGTGTAAAGTTTGACTCTACTCTTATCATTTAAGAGTGCGTTTATTTTGAAGTTAAAAGAAGTGGGTGAATTATTACTTACCTGGGGATGCTTTGTGTGCCATTAAACTGAAGGTAAATTGTGGGTGAAAGGAGAGAAAATAAGGGTTAAAAATATATTGGAGTGTGCTTTTTGAGGGGAAAAGGAAAAGAGAAGAAAAACTTACATATAATAGCTGCTGGTAATAACAACTCTGAAGGGGTAACAAGGGTATTGTTAACTGTCTTAACAAATTCCTTCTCCCTAAAATTAGACCAAACAACTGAAAAACAGAGATTTTACTTTCCAGAAGACATAATTGCATACAGGCTCTGAAACCGTCAGAGATTTCTGGAGCGTTCCTCTGATGACATGTGTATACGGAAAGCAGCAATGCACATTGTGGCATTACCTATTACTGTCAGTGCAGCTTGAAGAGCTACTAATACCTACACCTCAGAAACAGACTATAGTTATTTTCCATATTCTATATCTATCCGAGAGAAAGAAAAAAGAACCGCTAGTTGTATTACAATAAGGTGGATGCATGTAAATAATCATGCTCTATATTAAGGGAAATACTTAAATGATCATAAAAATATGATGGAAGGGGCCAGAGAAATGCTCTGAAAACAGTAAAAATCAAGTTCAATACCATGCAGCACACTGTGGTGACAGAAAGGGGTGGCAATCTCTGATGCGCCCAGCATTGATTGAACTTGAGCCAATTTAAAGTAAGTTTGGTTTAAGTTGGTCAACAAGAATATTCAACGAGCAAAATCAAGAGGTCAGATTGGTCAATCACAAAAAACAGCAGTCCCCACAACTGAAAGACTGGCTAGATCCAGGATTTTGAGCAAAAATAATTATCAGAAACCAAATTAATTTTGATGTTCAAACCAGGATCCAGTTCTACAAGTATTATAACTTTGACAATAACTGCCTTCTGCTTGATTTATAAAATTCAGCTAGATTTCTTGGGGTTTTTTTTTCCAGATTCTTATGTATTTAAATCTCTTCAAACTGCAGCTTAATCTTTCCCTCGGTTAGCACAACCCCTATTTGATACCACACAGACAATTTGGGCTGTTCAGAGTGAAATATCCCAGTAGTTCTTTCACAGATAAGAGTACAATGTTATGTTGAAGGATACATGTGACATTAGGAGCTGTATGGCATTTGATTTTCGATGAATGATGAGCAGTGAAAGGTGAAAGTGAAATAGAGACTATTCTCTCTCTCAAGAAAAAAGGAGTGAAATAGATACTGTATTTTGTAATGGACATGTATAAAGGACTAGAGATATCTATTCAAGCTAAATGTCATATTCATTTCCATCTATGCTCCCCATAGGTTAATCTAAAGCCCCATTTGATCAGTTCATTTAAGATCTTTCCAGTATATTGATTAATTTATCAATTTCCAATCTATGCCTGTATGAAACAACAAATGCATTTAGCCATGAAGTGATGCAACTATTGTTACCTCAAGAGACTCAGAATAGAAGGAACGAAAAAAAATCAACGATGCTATGCAAATGTATAAAGTAGAGCAGTAACATCCATTTCTAGCTAAGCATTGTATTCGATATTATCATGAAATGCATCAGAATCTAAACTCCCATTTGATTAGTTCATTTAAGGCTGTTTCCTGTATTTCAATTGATCTATTTATCTCTAATCTGCACCTGTGCAAACAGACAAATGCCTTTAGCCATGAAGCAATGCAACCATTCTTACCTCAAGGGACTCAGAATTGTAGAAGAAATGCCATGTGCATGCACAAAATGCTCCACCAAGTAAAGGAACCTAAATATTAGTTGACTATAGTTAGACTAAGAAATTTAGAAATAATAAGTGTATAGATTTGACTCGAATAGTACACACACAACAACCGCAGACAATAAAGCAATCTCTACAAAAGCTGAAAATCTGAGTACGAAATCAATACAATTGAACAGAGTGGATATCACCCACATCTCAAAGACATTTCCTATCATATTTGTAACCTTCCCCTCAGTTTAGGCTACTCTAAGGTAACGATTTCCCAAATAAATTAAATGCAAAATTCTTACAACTTGTGCAACTGTAACCAGTGGAAAATTAACAAACAAAATCAGAATTGGCTACAATAAATTCAGGTCTCAAAAAAACAGTTACGCCTGAGCAACAACCTATAAAATAAAAGTTTTTCACCATAAAATCTTGAACATACTGACAAGGCAAGATATATTTATTAGCATGCTCAATATTTCTATGTTATTACCTGTTTCAAGACTTGGAAAAAAGTCTGGAGTGACTCGTTATGCTAAAGTAACAAAAAAAGATCACTGGGGACGAGATACTGATTTAGCAAGCAGTTTGGAAGCAAAAACAATCCATATATAACAAAGTTATCAATTAAGAATTGTCATCGAAGAAAGAAGAAAAAATGGATCAGCATATTTAGAAGTTTTAACAAAAGGACAACTTTAAGGGTCATTTGAACACCCCATTGTAATCAAAAGAACCTTATGGTTGTTAAAAAAAATCTCAATCCAATATAATAAACTAAATAACAATCATGAAGGCAGTTCCAAATTGCCTCAAGGAGACATTGTGGGTTTCAGGCTAGGGACCAAGTTGCAGCAGTGATAACAGACTTGCATAATGTTTGTGTTCTAATCTGTAAATTTGCGCCTTCAAATCTCCGCCCCCCCCCCCCCCCCCCCACATCAACTTAGAGTAACGGCCTTTCAATCATTGAAATCTTTAAACCAGAAGGATATAGCAAAGCAATTCAAGACAGCCTTCATTGCTTCACCAATTTTAAAACACGCCAAAATCCAGATACCAGAATAGCAACATCAAATTTGCAGTGCTTTAAAGCTTTAACTCACCATACCCCAAGCAAGTCCCTTCCACGATTCAAACCCCGATTTCTCCCCATATTGCCAAACCAATGCCATCGCTGCAATCCTGTTGATAAGAAAGTTCGCTGTTAACATCTCTATTATGGGCACAAAACCATCAAAACAAAGTACAATTAACTGCAGTGTTTTACATTGTTTTCAAGAAAGCACTAAACTTTAGTTTTCTTTTCCTCGTTTTACTCAGCAATCAAATATAAATCAAACAAAATAAGGCTAGTGCATCGAGAAGTTAGCTAAATTATTCAGTTCCCGTAGAATGATAATCCAATCTAATCAACTCAAAAATTAACTAAAAGAATATTGCCAAGAAAATCCATAAGGCAAAGCAATAATACTATACATTAAAACCCAGCACCAGAACTACAAGAAGTAAGAGTAATTTGAAAACTCACCACTCAACTACACTGGAAACGTGTATAGCCCAGGTGGGCAAAGACAGTGCATTGGCGGGTTCACTGAGTTGACCCAGCAAGGGTAACTCAGTAGCTGATGCTGGTTCCAATGCTGTCAGGGCCACACCTGCCCCAAGAAGACCCACAAAACCAAACCTGGCTAGTTTTTGGGTCACGGGTTGGGCTTGGAGAGTGGTAAGTGTAGGGGCAGGTGGAGGAGAGACAGAAGAGAAAATGGTTTGTTTGGATTTACGAGGGAAAACAGGTTCCGGAGAGATCAATGATAAGGTTTTTGTTGTTGTGGTTGCCATAGTGTTCTTTTTTGTGGCGGGTAGTTTGAGATTCTTTTGTTGCTATTATTTTGAGAGACAAGTTATTTATGTACCTAGCTTAGCCGTAGTAATGGAAGATAGATCTTGTCAAAGACTTCGACAGTTGAGATTGTAAGATGGATGGTCACGATTATTTCCTTATTATTTTCATTTTCTCAATTTCATTCTTTTAAACACGAAAAATATTAAATTATGTTTAGTTTTGAAGGGAATCAAAACCATCAAAGAATCTTCATGATAAAAAAAATAAATAATCAATTTCATGTTTTATCAACCAAAAATCACTTGAACACTTAGACCATATATTATCTAAAACATTCTAGGAGTGATGTTATTAGCGCTCCATCTTTTTCTTATTTAAATAATTTTTATTTATTTATTAACATGAAGTTCTAGATTACCTCTATTAATTACATAAATTTTAAAATTAATAATTATATAAATTTTTAATAACTCTGAAATAACTCAAACTCATATCATCAAAAATATTACCTCGATTAATTACATAAATTTTAAAATTAATAATTATATAAACTTTTAATAACTCTGAAATAACTCAAATTCATATCATCAAAAATATTACCGGTTCATATTTATTGATTAGCATAAAGAGAAACCGTTTGCCCTAACGATGATATCGGCTATTGGAGTGACGCCGAGGCAGAGGGAAAATGGATCTGTGCCTGAGTCAACTCATCCGGATTCTGAGCGTTCTTCGGAAGCGACTCGAGGGGTCATACATTGTACAACAAGCGTTTGAATTATGGAATGGTGCGAAACAAAATGTTCAATATTTACACAAATGGGGTTCCCCTCCCGGAGCGTGTTTATTAGCTCCCATGGAGGTTGGGGTCACACAACATGGAACCCATGCAAGCCATCGATAAATGATATTATTCGGAAAACTTGATGCTGATGATGGATAATAGGACAAAACAGTCAAGTAGATATTTTCATGTGTCAGCATAATACAACTTGACGACGACAGAACTGCTGAAGAGCTCAGTGACTTCTTATCAGAGATGTGAACCATAACACCAGAAAAAGGAAACTATTTTGTTCTTTAGACACACGAAATCAAAGGTGCCACCGTATGTTGCCTCCAAGTGATACCACCTTCAAAAAACCAAGAGCTTTTGAGTTTTGACAACTTCAGAAGTATTAAATGCAAATGTACCCTCAAACAATGGATTTCATCGACTTGCAGAGGCAATATCTCATCACATTGCTTTCCTTTATTCTTGGATCAAAGATGGTGAGAGAACGAAACCGCCTAAGGTATCATGATTACAGACAGCATAGGACAAACTTGTGGTTTGCAAAAGCAATTTTCCACTCAAGTGCTATTCTTTCTTCTTGGACCAAAGCATGACAAGGGAAAATCCCACCAAGGACATGATTACTGTCTGCAGTCACACAATGAGCTGATAGTTCTCAGAATTCTATATGAATATGAATGCCAGATAATATGATGAAAGAACAACCCAAATCTAAATGATATGCGTCGATCTTTTTATGTAAAAGCATTCGACACAACATCAATTGCAATTCTAATCATCTTAGCTTTTAAGAAATTTAAAGCTAAAAAAGTCAACGAAATGAATGGTGTGGGCAAACCTAGAAAATAAAGGGTAACATAAACCATTTGCTAATCAATGCACTGAATCCAAAAATAAGAAAAAGAATGCCTCTGTGGCCGAGGCTTCTGTCACGTGCAATGCAATATAATAAAAATGTCACTCTCCTTTGTGATGTATATACATAAGAACCAAGTGTTAAGGATTAATCAGTGATAAAAATGGAAAAATCTGAACCAACGAGATAGCTTTCCCCTGTTTAGTTTCCCGTTACAGTTGCCTCCATTGATGAGAAGAAAGTGTGACCAGACTATGGAATGAACTGATTACTATCAAACCTCAGAGAGAACCATATGGAGGATCACTACACATGATGTTGCTTATAACAGAAATTATTGTTTAATTGCTGAAGGTAGCAACCACAATTCGCACCAAATTTCTTTGTTAAAGATAATCATCAACTAAAAGCAAATGTGAAGTTTTAACTTACAAATATGGCTGGATGCACAGCAACAAGTGGATCTTTGAAAAACTTGTTAGCAAGAGCGAGAGCTAGAAGACTGCTAGCTCTGCATTCCTGCAAAGGAAAATATTGTCACCTAGAGGAGTATAATCCATGAAAAATGACATAGGTGAAAAGGAAGGTGGTAAGTGTCTCACAGGACATCGTTCTCTGCAATGCTTTTAAGTAAGATGCCTCGGGGAAGACAATAATACCAGTAAAAAAATAACCAGCAACAAATGCTGATAGATGAAATGCAAGAATGAGGTTATCCCAAAAGGTGACATAACGGGGTCAACATTAATAGCAGGTGGTGCTTCAACACAACAAGCTGTTACTAGTACTGATAGTGGCGGCAAAAATGGATGAATAGCAGTAGACAAATGTGGAAACAACCTGCAGGCACAAGTAAATAAGACACAATGACATCTCAAGGAAGTTAATCTTAAAAAAAGACACTTGTTTGGATTGAGCATATCACCTGTTTACAAGTAAGCCTGCAGCAATCGGAGCAACTACAATCTGCGTAATGCTGTATACCATGAGCAAAAGTGATAATAATGGTGTAACAAAAACTGCAGTAGCTGTGCCTGTGGCCATATATATAGATGTCATGACAATGCTTAGAGGAGCCATCGTAGAGTCTGTCAAGAAAGTAGCATAGTTTGAAAGCTGAGCTCTGCTAACACAAGATTACCAACATGATCCCAGCACCTGATACGTAGATGCACAAGAGGTATTGGTACAGTCTCAACTACTTTAGAAATCAGGTAAGCACAACCTCACCTATTGGCATAGGAAGCCCAAATACCGACACGGGAATTATGCCAAGGATATATTCTTATCATTCTGAAAAGGTTCAAATATACCTTATTCTTTTATCTTGTTATTTATCCATATTTAAAATAAATTCATCAAATAAATATTGATAATTACTCATTAAGTATTTTAGAGTTTCTCGTGGCACTAATAATAGGAGAATTAGGAAGTTAATAAAAAAAAAAAAACATTAAAACATTAAAATCAATATCCAGGGGCCCTAAACGGGCTAGCACGCTTAGCCCATAACAAAGTAGGTTAGTGGCACATAAATCGTAGGGCTAGATAGGCTAGCACGCTTAGCCCATAACAAAGTAGGTTAGAAGCACACACGTCACAAGGCCATGCCAGTATACTGACCACTTTATTGGTGTGTTTGTTTTAGCTTTTGTGGTTGAGGTTGTGGTAGGGTACAACCCATTTATGCACAAAACTCAACCACAAAAGCTAATTTTTCTTGCTTTTTGTGGCTTTTTTAGTGGGTCCCACACTCAACCTCAACCTCCACCTCAAATACAAACACACACTTTATATTTATGCCTTGTTTGGGAACGCAGTTGAAACCGTATTCTCTTAAAATTATTATTTTTTTTGTTAAATTTTTTTTTATATTTTCAGATCGTTTTAATATGCTGATCTTAAAAATAATTTTTTAAAAATAAAAAAATATTATTTTGATGCATTTCTAAACCAAAAAATATTTTAAACTGCAACCGCTAACACAATCTCAAACACCCCTACATAAACAAACAATCAGTCATTTATCCATTCTAAAAAAAAAAAAAAAAAGATTGTTATCTAGGCCCCGTTTGTTTGCAGGAAAGTGAATTCCTTTGGGAAAGTGAATTCCGGGGAAAGTGAATTCCTGGAAAGTGAATTCCGGGAAAGTATTTTCCAATGTTTGGTAGTGTTATGGAAAATAAACTGGAAAACACTTTCCAGTGTTTGGTTATGTTATGGAAAATGAACTGGAAAATAATTTAATAATGAATTAATTTTTTTTTCAAGTTTATCTAATATATATAAAATATTTAATCACTTACAAAAAAAAAATGAAATCTAAAAAGTATAATGATGATTTTTTTTATTATATCCTATATTCATACATAAGCTTATGAAATATTTCTACAAAAAAGCCTATTAATATATTTTTTTCAATTATAAAAGCTTAAAATAAGTTTTTTTTTTCATATGAAGAAAGCCAAATTAGTTTTCTACAAAAAATTATGCTGAAAGAAGCGGACAATAATTCTCTATTTTTCCTGTTATATTCATTCCTCATTTCCCCTGTTATAACCGGTTTGTATAATTTTCCAATTGGACTGTTCCATTCCCCTCCCATTCCCCGTGTTATTCATTATACATTTTCCCTTCAACAATTCATTGTTCCCATTCCCCTCCCCTCTCGGTCCCAGTTCCCCCAATTCCCCTGCTCCCATCCCCCCCCAACAATTTCACTGTTCTCATTCCCCTCCCAATGGAAGGCAACCATTTTCTTCTTCCCCACAGCAGTGGGCAGAGACCCACGGTCTCCTGTCCCTCTTCCTTCCCCTGGAAGACAAGCCACCACCTTCCCCCACTTTTGGCCTTGGGGACCAAAACCAGAGAAACCCCTGGCTGAAGGGGGTCCTAATTTTCAGTTTCTTCTTCCTTCAGCCGGGCAAGTCTTCCTCTCCCTCACTCAAAAAGCCAACACTCCCCCCACCGTCTCTGCTCACTCTTTGGCCAAAACACAGAAGGAACCCAAACAGCTCCCCCCACAAGGACTTCCCCTCTGCCTCTCTCCCTCTCGGCCGCTCCTTTTTCTCCAGCCAGAACCGCCGCTGGAACCTTTCCCCCCTCTGGCCTGATTTTTGTTTCTTCTTCCTCCCCCCGGATGTATTGATTTCCAGCCCCATCTCCTGCCACTACACTTCTCTTCCATGTTAATAGAAATCGCCCCCCCTCCCCCCCCACTGTTTTGCCTCTCTCTGTCACAACAATATCATCAACAACAACACTCTTGAGCTCAAAAAATCTGAGCCTGAAGCTCCATCTAAATCATTCCCCTTGATCTCGCTTGCCCTCTTTCCTTTTCCGCTCAAAATCAAACACCCACTTCCCTTCTCTCCTACCACGTAACAACAGCACTCACAACCAGAAATCCCAAATCCACACTCCAATAATGGCTTCTTTCATGCCCGAGCAAGCCAGAGCCCCTCCCGCTCTTCCCTTACCCGTTCCTCCTGTCACCAAGGCACGATTTTTTGATTCATTTTTTGATTTTCATACTCCTGTAATTGATTTTTCTTTTCTTTTCTTTTTTTGCTTGCTGTGTGATCTAATGCGATGTGCAGTTTAAGATTGGGCTGTGTCAGTTATCGGTGACGGCTGATAAAGAGAGGAATATTGCAGAAAGCAGAAAATGAACGGAAGGAAAGTGTTTTCCTTTCTTTAACAAAAGGAAAACACTTTCCTTTCGTAAAGTTACTTTTTTTAATTTGACTGGAATTCAGTTTCCTTTGACCATTTTCTTATATTGCTGCCAAACATGGGAAAAGCAGGAAAATGAATTCCAGGAATTCACTTTCCTGCAATCAAACACGGCCCTACTAATAGACTTGTCAGCCAATTCGGGTGTTTGAAAAGTTGAGTCCTTACTCCTTACATTAAAAAAAACAAAAAGACTCTTTTAAACTTTTTTTTTTCAATTAAAAACATTTTAGAAATACATTATAAATTCCAATAAACCCGTATCAATACTTACAAAGAAAAAGAAGGGATGATTAATAATAAAGATTATACCAGATAATTTAAATAGAAAGAGAGACTGTGAGGCATGTCACCATAATTACGGGTCTGGAAAACAGAGAGAGATGGCAGGGAAAAAGAAAGCAAGAAGAATGATTAGGACGAGACGATTTAGATTGGTTAAGAAGATGAAATTACTAACCTAACTCTGAATAAAATATTAAAAACAATTGTATTCCTTATCTTCCTGTTAAGATTGAATTGGATCAGGATTCAGGGGTATAATTTCTCTTTTTTCTGTAGGTTTTTGCTGATGCAAGTGGGGCGACTCAAGTTGTTTGGATGCCTTGCTCCCCTGTCAGGTGTTTCACCGTGTATGAATTGGAATATATATATATATATATATATATATATATATATATATAGACACACACATATGTTATACAGAGAAAAGAAACCTACGCTTCTCAATGATTTGATGAATCTTTCGACGAGTGTTTTTTTTTTTTTTTAATATGGGTATCCGGGCCAGCTTGCGTGTACCTTGACTAATCCCACGGGCCCTGAAGTTAACGATCATATAAGCCTCCAGTAGCCATCATATGAGCAACTATAGGGCTCGAACCTGAGACCACAGAGAAAGCAAACCTCTTAGTTCCAAATTTTTATCAATGGATCACCATCTAGATAGTTTTCGACGAGGGATTTTGATACAGCGCAGGATTCTGTCATCTCTTGGAATGCAAGTTTTCTCAATAAATGAAATCGGTACCTCCTTCTTTCTCCACTCAATTGAAGTCATTCAAGAAGCAAAGAATAAATTCCCAATGCTTTAGCTAATGTAGATCAAAGGGCTCGATTAGTGTTTTTCTGGTCTCGGGTTGGTGCTAAATGATTTTATTGTTTTATATTATCATCTTAGGTTTAGATCTAAGAAAAACAATTCTCATAGATATGCAATTTCCGATGTTAATCAACATCCGAAAACTTAATTAGAGAAATAAATATTTTTATTATGTAAAATTAGATTCAAGATTGAGAATACTTCTTTTTTTCATTTTTTTTAGGAGGGGTTGATGTTTAAAATTATATTAGCAGTTATTTTTTAAAATATTTTTTATTTAATAATGTATTAAAATATTTTTATAAAAAATTATTTTTAATATCAACATGTTAAAACAATTAAAAACATAAAAAAGTAAATAAAATATTTTTTTAAAATAAATAAAATAAAAAACAAATATATTTTTATTCACGGATAGTTTCATTCCATTCCATGGACTCCCAAATTAACGCACCTAAGATCCCTAGCGTGTTTAGGAATGTAATATGATTGAGTTTGGTAGCTTTTTTTTTTCCTGTACAACCTGGTATAAAAAAACAAGAAAAGAATATAAAACTTGCTTTTAATGATAATATTTTATATATTAAATAAATTATTAAAAAAAATAACACATACAACTACTTCATAACCTAGTTTTTGAGCTTATGATACATTATATTTAGATATTGTTTAAAGTACAGATATGGTTTAAAGTTAGTTGTTGTTTTTAAAAGTATTTTTTGTTTAAAAATATATAAAAATAATTTTTTTTATAATTTTTTTAAATTAATTTTTATACTAACTTATTAAAATAATTTAAAAATAAAAAAAATAATTTTTTTTAAATAAAAATAAAAAATCACCGAATACGGTTTCATCAACAAAAATAAACAGCTACCGAATGCCTGTCCTTTTCTCACCACACGCGTCGACCAAGACCAAACACTTACGAAAAAAATATCACTTCCTGCTGTACCTTAGCTGGATAGCAAAAACCCCAACCGAGTCAATGAACACGGAAACTCGGTCACCAACTCAGCGTCTTAACATGGACTCCCTTGACGGTGAGGCCACGACAAAAATAAAAATAAATCAACACCCGCACTCCATGTCATCAAGGCATCCAATCACATCACGCCACGTACCTTAACGGATTCCCCCAACGACAGCGGTCCTCTTCGGCCAGGTCCTGCATTTACCACAACTGTAATCAAACAACCTCAAACGACAGCGTTGTAATGGCTGGATTGTAAATTCAGACACCAAAAGAAGCAAAAAATGTAACGACAAAGTTACTAAACCAAGGAAAGGACTAAAAAGCCATGCGCGATCACCCTACGTTTTATGATTTATCAAATAAATAGTTATGGTCCTCTAATTTCAATGAGAAATTGAATTTAATTACTTCCACGCAGCCCTACGAGGAGATTTGAGCTAAAAATTGTTCTTACTTGGAATCAGAGGGGTTGATTTGACATGATTGAAGGTAAAGGGTGTGATTTTAATCAGTCTGCAAAGTATAGGTTCCTCTTAGCCTAACGGAAGGATTAAAGTTACTAAAATATCAAGGTACAAGGCAAAGGGTCCCTAAGAAGTAAAAAGACACAAAAACCCGTGGCAGTGTGTGGTATCCTTTTTAAATGCTTCATAGATTATTATTCCCTTGTTATATTCTTCTTCTACAAATTATTATGATCATCGCCTGAAAAACTCTCTCCCTCCTTTATCTCAGAAACCATACAGAAAATTTCAAACTTTATCAGTTCTTAGGGTTTCCAATTCAATGACTTATTATGAGGATGACAGTGTGGTGCTAGATGTAAGGATGAGAATGGAGGGTGATAAAATTGATGATAACAGCAAAGGGGATTATGTGAACTTGAGAGACGAGAATGGGGCTGGTGAAAGGTGTAATCATTTTGGTTGTTGTTGGGGGCTTGGAGGGTCTGTGTTCTGGTATTGGGTTAAGTTGGCTGTGACTTTTACGTTTTTTGGGTTATTGGCTGCTGCTTGTGTCGAGTGGGTTGGCCCCTTTCTGATGGATAAGGTTAGTTTTGATCAGGAAGTTTATGCTATTCTGGTTTTAATTGTGTTTTCTGTTGTTTCAGCTCACAGTTTTGTTTTTTCTGTTATGGGGTTTTGGTGGATTGGGATTTGCTTGCCTTAGGGTTATCTATTGGCGCTTTTTCTTAAATGGGCTGTTAATTTCTTACGGGCAAGGTTGATTTTGTATCTGAATTTTGATGTTTTTGTAGTTTTGCTAATGTATATATGTGGTTCGGGTTTATTTATTTTGAACTGATGCTTCCAATTACATGTTTCTGTGGTTTCACTGGTATTTTTTTTCCATAAATTGGCAGGTTTTGCTTGTGAGTTTTGATATATTTTGTAATGTAGTGTGTTTTTCATTCGGAGTTTTATTACATTGTCATGCTATTGGAGGTGTTGTTGTGGTTTTATGCTTTGTGATACGGGTTTGTGTTGTCCCTTAAAATATATTTTATGAGATAGATTGCCATGTACTCTGTTATGTTTAACTGTTTATAGCTCAGGTTGAGAACATTTGTCTCATCACAAATGTGTATATATGCTCAGGTTGAGAATTGTTTACAAGTCGGAGTCTTGTGAAGTGTTTCATGCATCTGATTTTCTTTCTGAGCATGGAGGCCATACTGCTTTAGAACATGATCTACTCTTTGTAATCTTGTAGATGTTTCTTTTCTGATACCTCGTTTCCTCTAATTGGATTCCAAATTGGTGCTCTGCAGTACTCTCTTTGTAACTAATCCCACTAAAAACTTACCGTAGGATATGATATTACTGCTCTATACCAGCTGGAGTTTCTAGAAGTGCATTGTGGTTATTGGATATTTAAACATATTTTAATTTGTTCCCTATCTGACAAATGAATTTTTTCAGGAGATAATCCCTATCATAAATTGGGAGACAACGACTTTTAGCACTCCAGTACTAGTGGTTCTGCTCTTTGCCTCTGTGGCATTGTTACCAACTCTACTTCTACCATCGTCTCCTTCTATGTGGGTGGCTGGGATGACATTTGGTTACGGGTTTGGATTTCTATTAATAATAACTGCAGCGGCTGTGGGTGTGTCACTTCCATATTTCATTGGCTCTTTGTTCCTTCATAAAATCAGAGTATGAACCTTGTGCCAATATTTGTTCATAATTAATTATAGCTTCTTCTTTTTTTTTTCTTACTTCTATGTTTGCCTAATTTTATTCTAAATTACTTGGCACAGGGGTGGTTTGACAAATATCCAAAGAGAGCTGCTATTTTGAGAGCAGCTGGTGAAGGAAACTGGTTTCATCAGTTTCGAGCTGTGGCTCTGATCAGGATTTCTCCATTTCCATATATTCTGTATAATTACTGTGCTGTTGCAACAAATGTTAAGTATGGGCCTTACTTCTTGGGATCATTGGCAGGAATGGTGCCAGAGATTTTCGTTGCAATGTATACGTGAGAACTCTCTCTCTCTATCTCCCCCTTCCCTCTTGCATAACGAATTGCATGTCTGTGTGCTTCTGCGTGCTTCCGATTTTAGAGTCTTACATTAATGCATAGTATGCACGTTGAATTTTTCACATACTCTAATGTAAGTGTGACTTGTCAATTTTTTCTCAGTGCAGTTCTTGTTTATTTCCCTCAATTTTTAGAGCAACAGATCACCATTGTCTTTTCACGGTGAAACACAATGTTCAATTTTTTTTGTTTCTTATTGGTCACAGTAACTTGTAGAACTCGGGTATATGATTTTTTCTTTTGGTAGAAACATATATGAAAGGAGTAATGTGATTTTGTCCTGGTAAGAAATTCCTCCTTTGCTGTGACCTCTTCCCTCACCCATAGCATTATTCTTGAGAAAATAATTTCATGGAAGCATTTGCAGATCTAAATACAAGGCTCCAGCCATTAGTCATGTGATAACTTAAGAAGGAGAGCGACGAGTCTTGGGTTTGAGTCTTTATACCTTGACAAGGGGAAAATATGAAAAGATATAGCTTCAGTTACACTTAGCATCATAAGCTTGGGATGGGTTGCCCTACCTCCTTTGTAAAATCTGTAATTATTTGCACTCATTTTAAGGTCTTACAATAAAAAACCTCTTGTAATTTGTGTCCAGAAGTAGCCATTCGTATCCACACCCTCTCTCTCATTTGGTTGGTTTGTAAATCCTTCTTCCCTCCACCCTAATCAAATGTGCATCATAATGATTTTACTAATTACCATAAATAACCTGATCTGTATGCCCGTTGAGGCTTTATCATCAACCCTTGAAATATCTGTTCTCATCTTCAGCTCCTCCTGCTCCACCTCCGCCTCTTCTTCAGTGCCTCCACCTCCACCTCTTCTTCATTGCTCAGCTCTAACTGTTGTAGAAAAAAAATCAAAGGATTTCCTTTGGAGCAACCTTTTTTTTTTAAAAAAAAAAGGGCACTTTCTTTGCCCCACAGAAGAGGCCTGCTTCACACTGGATGGCATGTGTTTTGTGTATCCTAGGTTTTGGTCTTTAATGCGGATTCTAGCAGGGTGCTAATAGTGGCAGCTAAACCTCAGGACTTGATTCCTTGGGGTGAACAAGTGAGCATCACATGAGATTGGTCCTCCCTTTCCCTTTTCACTTTTTCTAAACTTTGAGGTTGGTACTTGTCAATGAGAGGGCATAACCATGCTGGTCTAGCCCAGTGTACTACTCCATGAGTCCATGGTGGTGTCAATAGCAGTAGGGTTATTAAGCCTGATGTTTTGCAGACCTGGGAGCCAAGTCTTCTGCTTTTTCATAGATGTGTGATTCTTGTCAAGCAGACATAGATCTTCTTAAAGCATTCCCGAACCTGAACCTTGTTTGATTTTTGCAGTGGGATTGTCATTAGGACCTTGGCAGATGCATCAAATGACCGGCATGCTCTCTCGGCTCAACAAATTGTCTTCACGGTATTTGGTTTCTGTGCCACGGTGGTTGCCACAATTATCATCACTGTGTATGCCAAAAGGCAGCTCAAGGTGATGCAGGATGAACCATTACTGGCATAGCTTCTGTTCTAGTTCTGAATCAGTGAAAAACAATCTTCCACATACCAGCATTGTCAGATTGCACACTTAAGCATGATTTGAGTGATGAAGTTTTATTTTATTAACAACTTCATCCATGTGTGTTATTGCACGCTAGCATTGATCACCATACAGAAACTACAGACTGTGTGGAAAAGGCAGGCATCTAACTTCATTGTATAAAGCCGCTTCCTTACTCGCTTTCATCACCCTGTATTCTCTATATTTAATCTCTTTCAATTGTTGCTCGTATATGATTGAATTATCTGGCTTAGAAGAGGCTGCATTGGACATAGGCAAAGAAGTTGAAAGTTGTGAATGAAAGTTGAAGTGTTCTTGACTCGTGTAGTTAATTGCATGTTATTCTGCAAAAGTTCATGCTGGACTGCTGCAGATTCCATGCCATACTATAGCAGCATTCCGGTGTTTTTGTACATAAAATATGTATCAATATTTTATTTAGGTCGAATTCATTTGTGAGTCCATATCTTTCACTTTCGTATTTCTTCCTTCCATTGTCAACTCAGATTCTCCTAATCCTTTGCCGACAAGAGGTTTAAAATAGCACTCGCATTTTTCTCTTGAAAGTTTCCACGTTCGCTGGGAACTTTTTTATAGTGGGCGCAATGTGGGGTGCTCATAACCCACCCTGGGAGACTGGGACCAAAGCTTTTTTGTTTTCTATATTATCGTTTCGAAATTGAATTGAAGAGGAATGTGGGGAAGTAACTTTTTCTGGTAAATATACCCTTTAGAAGGAATGCCGTGAGAATTATTTATTTCTTTATTTTATGAATGTACCGTTGAGGATGTAGATATTATGATTGAAATCTGGTTAGGGTAAAAATGGGCACGTCATGACCAAGCACCAGTTTCTCAACTCTTACAACCATCACTTATTAGCAGAATAGAGATTTATGTTTATGGTAAGAGCATAACAATGATAACATATGACACATGCACTTCTAAAATATTGAATGTTGTTGCCTTACATGCTCTGCAAAGTAAGGCAAAATGGGAAGGGAATTATAACCCTTCCCGTCCCATTTTAGCTATACATAACACTTCTAAATTATGCTCGTCTAATTGCATCACTTGTTCTAGCTAACCCCTTCCCCTTCAATAAAGAAAGAAATGTATTTTTTTTTGTTACATAAAATAAAAATAAATATTCAATAAAAAAATCTATCAAATATAAAGATATAAAGAGTATAGGGTATATACATGATACATCAAATTGACCGGGTTTTAAAAATTCTAATACACCACCTAATTCATAATATTCATTTCTTGGGTTTTTTTTATGTACTATCATTTGTAATAATAGTAAATATTACAGGTAGTGTTTTTCTTTCAAGAGGGGAAAGGCAAACCAATATAATCCCAGTTAGTGTTTTTCTTTCAAGATGAAGATTGACAAATGAAGTGAGCTCGAGCCCTCTTATGCTGAAAAATAAAAATGCTCTACAAGCTCTTTGATAACAATTAATGACTCTGGGTAGGAGTTTGAAACTGGGCACATGATGACGGGATGCTCATAATCAGATGAAAATGCGTGCTTCGAACTGATGAAGACTTGGTAAGAAAAATCCAAAGTAGTTGGTAGAATATTTTATAGGAGTTGAAACATCCTTGTTGAATGAGTGAGCTTTTGGTTCGGATTGAATTGAGCTTTCCAATTTTGACAACTTGGAGTTAAAGCATCTCCATGTGTCCACATTGTTTGCTTCGACTTTTAGTTCCAAGTTTTTTGTCTCACCTTTGACCTCTGACAGAGGGAGAGATTCTGATTTCAGACCACAGCATCAAATGTCATCTCTACTTTCACAGATAACAATAAACAGTTGGTGTTGTGACAGAGAGGTATGTGTACATTGGCACCTCTCCCTTCACAGTTACCAAACTCTTCGTGTCAAGTGCTAGCCAGTTGGGAGTTGGGTGTTTGGAGTGTGGTTATGACTGCTTTTTAAAGTGATTATTATTTAAAAAAATGTGTTAATAATATTTTTTTATTTTTTAAAAATTATTTTTGAAATTAACACATCAAAATAAATTGAAAACATCAAAAACATATTACTTCAAAGCAAAAAAAAAAAAATTCAAATTTTTTCGAAAACGCTTTTAAAAAACACTTCCAAACACTCACGGAAATGCCTCCCTTTACCACCTCACTGTTTTTTTTTTTTTTAATATGTATTTACAAGTTAAAAATATTTTAAAAAATAATTTTTATTGTTTTTTCAAATATCCTGGACGTATGTGTGGATACCTTAAAAACCCCTCTAACATTAACATTAAATGTATGCTTTGCATTATGTTAGATTTGCGGTTTGGTAAAATATAAATTATATTTAAAAAAAGAATTTTTAATAGGTGTTTTCCAGGGAACCCAGTGGTCAATACAGAAATAAACAAGATTAAATAGTCTTTTTGTATTTTTATTGCATAATGTAATTATTTTATTATCCTTACAACAAAAAAAACATTAAACTTTAGTGATGGGGCTTTTTAACCTTTGTCTTGATTTTAAAACAATTAAATTACATCATTGTTTCTAAAAGCTTTGCACTTGATTTAGAGATGTTCTTTTGTCCTTTTCATTTGGTAGTTATGGGATATTATTAGGGGCAGTAAGGTAATTTTGTTAATAAGTAAAATTAAAAAAAAAAACTGGAAATGCATTAATATTTTCTATCATGTTTGGACAACGTATACGGTGTCATTTAAAGGCCAAAACCTTGTTTCAAGGGCGAAGGTCGAAGCGTCTTAGCGTCACCTCCATGTACAAGCGACGCACGTGGCATAATTGTTGCTAGTTTGGTGTATATAATCTTTTCTTTCTCTCTTTTTTTTTTCCCACTCTCCTACTTGATTTTCATTCTGGCCTTCAAAAAAATCAATTAGCCTGTGAGATTTGTTGTCCTTAAGATTTTGTTCTAATTCTCTTTATTATAATTTTTTTTTATTTAGAATAGTTTATGAAATTAAGGATTTTTTTCAATTTCACCCCAATAGATTTTATTATTATTAGTATTTCATCCTGTACCATTTAATTAGCCGGATGTTTAACTTCTTAGTTGAATCCAGGTCTAGAATTTAACGGGTTACGAGTTTAAAAGATGAACCCCGATTTATAAAGTTGACACGAACTTCCTTGGTTTCCCCCTTTTTTTAAGCTTTTTTTTTCATCGTCCAACATTTTTTTATTTTTTTTATGTACTTTCTATATATTTTTAGTTATTTTGAAAATAACACGAGTTACCTCAGGGTTTTTTAAGGCTCTTTGTTAAATTTTGTTTTTTAAAGGATTTTGTTTTAAAATTAAATTAAATTAAATTAATTAATTCTTCAGGTGTTGTGCTTCTGGGTTGAGCCTGAATCTAAAATTTAACAGATTGGGGTTTGAGGGTTTAACCCTGATTTATAAGGTTCACTCGGGTTTACTTGTTTTTTCTTTCTTTTTTAAGATTTTTTTTGCGATTTCATCCTCTAACATTCTTTTTATTTGCTTTCCATGAGATTTATTTTTCTCTTAAAAATAACAAGTATTGCCTTGGGTTTTTTCAGTCTTTTTTAAATTAGCTTTTTTAGAAGAAATTTTGTTTTCTAATTAAATTAAATTTATTGATTTCATCCTCCGATATTTAATTTAATCGGTGTTGAGCTTCTTAGTTTAGCTCAAATCAATGATTTAATGGGTTATGAGTTTGATAGATTAACCCTGGTTTACAAGGTTTACCTGAGCTTGTTTGATTTTTTTTTAAAAGTTTTTTTTTCCTTTAGTTTTATCCATCAATATTTTGTTATTTTGTTATTCGCTTTCTAGGAGACTTTTCTATGCTTTCAAAAGTAACAAGGGTTAACTTGGATTTTTTTCGACTTTGTTGAATCTAGCCTTTTAAAAAGAAATTTAATTTAATTTAATTTTTTAATTAAATTTAATTAATTGCATGAGAGTAAGCATGAGATGCTCGATTCATGGTATTTTTTTTATTTTTTTTCAGGTCATTGCTCTGACAGCACGTGCAATCTATTTTAATTACCGAATTCTTTGATTTTTCTTACTCATTTTAAAACATTGATATCGCATGAACATTCCTTTTTATATTGGTAAAAAATTAATTTGGCCTGCAACATAGCGGAAACCATTTATCTAGTAAATACATATATAAACACAAACATCATATAGAAAGAAATAAATACATAAGCATAAAAGCAATATAGAAATAATAAAAAATAGATTAATCACTATAAGGAATGCGTAATACATTAAATATATACATTAATACTAAACAATATAAAAAAAATTCCAGGCTCCTTTATTTTATAAAAATTATTTTCTAAATTTTCTTGTATTTGTTTATCAATAAAAAAAATTAATCAATGAAAACACTTTTTAGTCAGGCTTGATTTTAAGAAAATATTGGCCAAGCTTAATTTTTCTTTTTTTTTCTTAAAAAAAAAACATACTTTATTCTCACCAATCTTTTAATATAGTATACTTCCTCTTTTTTTTCATTCTTAAAAAAGGAAAAATAAAATATAAAGATGGGTAAGAATGATCAATTTGTAAATAATAGATAAGAATAATCAATTTTTAAATAAATTAAAATAATAGAAGGATTAAATATTTAGTTTCTAAAATAGGATTGGGTTATCATTAACTCCATGTATGATATCTTAAATTAAATTTCGAGGAATTCTTTGAGGGCAAATCTAAAAAATACCTCCCGGTTCGTATGTCTACGCGTGCTTTCACTTCCCGAATTAAAAGAGGGATGCGCAGGCGGTACATGGGTGGTTGTAAAGGGTGTCGCAGCAGCATAGTGGACATTGACGTGGCAAATTTATAGGAGAACACAAAGGCTTTGATGTGGGACCACAGAAGAATTTATGCCAGCAACGCTCACCGTTTTTGTGCATTAAAGCGTTTTATGGACCTCATTAAAAAAAGTCAAGAGAAGATGATGATGATGAAGAAGAAGAAGAGGATGATGATTGGTAGTTGATGAATGTCGTTCTTAATTTACATGTAGGCAGAGAGGTTTCTACTGGTTTTTTTTCTCCATAAAGAAAATGGCAATTTGATTTGTCTTTTTTTTTTTGAAAAGAAAAGAAAAGAAAACCACTTTGTTCTAGATATATGCATTCAATTGGTTAAAATGTGATGAAGCTGCCGGGTTTCAATAAGTTTTACCCATCCCCTTTCCCATTTGCTAACTTACAAACACAATGGAGATTAAAAGGTATAAACAATTCTGTTCATGTTAGAAAAAAATAACTTGAGCAACAGCATCTTGTGAACTATCTATCAGAGTAGTTAAACACAAGAGGCATGACTTCCCTGTATGTCTTAAACGGCAAGATCTGGATGGAAAATCAGCGGAGAGGATTTTCAATCTCTAGCTGGAAACTGTTTAAGTCCAAGCCTAGCCTAGCCTAGCCAAGTAATGAGTTGTGTTTTAATTTTTAGAATTGTTGTTGCTAACTTGCTATAATCATACATCACCACCTCCTTTCAATGGAGTAGCATAACATAATAAATGGAAGAATAAATTTGACGGCCCACCTTCCCTTCCAACTACAAAAACAAATGAAGGAAACAATGTTAAATGTCCTCTCAAACGTCTCCATCGAAACGGATACAAAGAAAGAAAGATAGTGAGAAACTTCAATGGTCTCCTCAAAAAAGCAGCAAAGAACTCGTCAACAACACAGACAAAAAAAAAAAAACCCACAAAAAGAAATTTAAAGATCCCTTCTCTCGCTTCACTTTATCTTTGTTTTTCTCTATTTTTTATGCATAGCAAGTCCTTTTCTTTCTTAATTCGTTAATTTTATCAAGTTAACTGGTCCCTTCTGTAATCATATTTAGATCCTGTGACTGGTTGGCATTGGTTGGTGAGAAATTAAATCCATTGCTACAGACAGCCACAGAAGCTACAAGGTCATGGCCTAGGATTAGTGACTGAACAAGACATATTTCTTTCTTTCTTTCTTTTATAGCAATCCATAAAAAGATGAGTGCTCTTTTTTTTATTTTTCTTTTTTTTTAAAGCATGATTATATGTTAAGGACTAGAGATAGTGAGAACGAAATAGACATGCACGTGGTTCTTCTTCAAGTTGGTGTCAGCTATACATACACCATGCTAGAGAGAGAGATGGGGGCTTTTTAAAGCAGAGAAAGAGGGAGTATTAAATTGGCTCACCTGCTTCCTTTCCAGCCAAGGCACTGTCAGTGTGAGTCCACCACTATTTCTTCACCATTTATATTGCTTCACTTCCCATGCCTCATCAATTTCATGTTTTTACACAAACCTCACCAAAGTGAAACTCCCTAGATCTTTTTTTTTTGTTCCATAAACAAATTGGGTTGTTTGGTGTGCAATTGTGCTCGCCAATTTAAGTGTTTTCTTTAATTTCAGTGATACCAGAAGTTGAAAAATGCGTCCTTTACTTAGTCATGATTGTGCTCTTGTGTTTCTCAATGCGAGTGCTGCAAGAATACCCCGATCCTGTTTCAATTGGATCCACCATCAATAATGCCAAAGGGCTAGATCTATTTATCAACATTTATTCAGTGAGCATGAGAAGATTGTATCGATTGTGTCTTTCCCATGCTCTTTTGCTCTTAATTTCTCTCTACCTTGGATTCGCTGCCACTACAGTTTCACCAGCTACTGAGAAGGAGATCTTGCTGCAATTCAAGGGTAACATCAGTAATGACCCTTACAACAGCTTGGCTAATTGGGTCCCAAGTAGCAATCCTTGTAACTACAATGGCGTGTTCTGCAACCCTCTTGGTTTTGTAGAGAGAATTGTTTTGTGGAACACAAGCTTATCTGGGGTTTTGTCACCAGCATTATCAGGTTTGAGATCTTTAAGAATTTTGACATTTTTTGGCAATCAATTTACAGGCAATATCCCTCAAGAATATGCCGAATTAAGCACTTTGTGGAAGATAAATCTGAGTTCTAATGCCTTATCTGGGTCAATACCAGAATTCATTGGTGATTTGCAAAGGATTAGATTTCTTGATTTGTCAAGGAATGGTTACACTGGGGAGATTCCATTTGCTTTGTTCAAGTTTTGTTACAAGACCAAGTTTGTTTCTTTTTCTCATAATAGTCTCTCTGGTCCAGTCCCTGCTTCAATTGCAAATTGTACTAATCTTGAAGGGTTTGATTTCTCTTTCAATAATCTTAGTGGTCAATTGCCTTCTGGGATTTGTGATGTTCCTGTATTAGAGTACATGTCTTTGAGGAGCAATGTGCTAACCGGGAGTGTGCTTGAAGAGATTTCAAATTGCCAAAGATTGAGTTTTTTGGATCTTGGCAGCAATATGTTTACTGGGCTGGCTCCATTTGGAATTCTTGGATTGCAAAACTTGAGCTACTTCAATTTATCACATAATGGGTTTCAAGGGGGGATTCCAGAGGTGAGAACTTGCAGTGAAAGTCTAAAATTCTTTGATGCTTCAAGTAATGAACTGGAAGGTGAAATCCCTTTGGGCATTACAAACTGCAAAAGCCTTGAATTTATCGACTTGGGATTTAACAGGCTGAATGGGAGTATCCCAGTTGGGATCGCCAATTTGGAGAGGCTTTTGGTTTTTAAATTGGGCAACAATTCAATAAAGGGGACAATCCCTAGAGAATTTGGAAGCATTGAGTTGCTGCTCCTTCTGGATTTGCACAACCTCAATCTTGCTGGTGAAATTCCTAAAGATATCAGCAACTGCAGGTTTCTTCGTGAGCTGTGAGTCCAAACATTATCCTGGAGTTTTAGATTTCATCAGCTTTTGTTTTCTTAATCCAAACATGACCAAAAATTTCTGTTTTTTATTTTTTATGCAGGGATGTTTCTGGAAATGCATTAGATGGAGAAATTCCCAACACCCTTGACAATTTGACGTCTCTAGAAGTCCTTGATTTACATAGAAACCAGCTTGATGGAGGCATACCGGAGACTCTAGGAAGCCTATCAAACCTCAAACTTCTTGACTTGTCACAAAACAACCTTTCTGGGAACATTCCATTTTCTCTTGGAAATTTGGCCAACTTAAAATTTTTCAATGTCTCCTCCAACAACCTTTCAGGTCCCATTCCTTCAATACCAAAAATCCAGGCTTTTGGCGCAGCTGCATTTCTTAACAATTCTAGGCTCTGTGGGACACCTTTGGATATCTCTTGCTCAGGAGGTGGCAATGGCACAGGTAACAAATCGAAGAAAAACAAGGTGCTCAGCAACTCTGTTATTGTGGCAATTGTTGCTGCCGCACTGATCCTTACTGGGGTTTGTGTGGTATCAATCATGAACATCAGGGCACGCAGCAGGAAAAAAGACGATGTGACAACTGTAGTTGAGAGTACTCCATTGGGTTCAACAGATTCAAATGTTATAATTGGGAAGCTGGTTCTGTTCAGCAAGACTTTGCCATCAAAGTACGAAGATTGGGAGGCTGGAACCAAAGCTTTGCTAGACAAGGAATGTTTAATCGGTGGTGGATCAATTGGAACAGTCTACAGAACTACTTTTGAAGGCGGGGTTTGTATTGCAGTGAAGAAGCTTGAGACTCTGGGTAGGATCAGAAGCCAAGATGAATTTGAGCAAGAAATTGGACGGTTAGGTAACCTTCGACATCCCAATTTGGTTGCATTTCAAGGGTATTACTGGTCTTCAACAATGCAGTTAATTTTGTCTGAATTTATTCCTCATGGTAATCTATATGACAATCTGCATGGGCTTAATTATCCGGGAACCAGTACTGGTGTTGGGAACAGAGAATTATACTGGTCCAGGAGGTTTCAAATTGCTCTCTTAACAGCTAGGGCTCTTTCTTATCTTCACCATGACTGTAGGCCTCCAATTCTCCATCTCAACATCAAATCTACTAACATACTATTAGATGAAAATTACGAGGCCAAGTTGTCTGATTATGGGTTGGGGAAGTTGCTCCCCATTTTGGACAATTATGGTTTAACAAAATTCCACAATGCAGTAGGGTATGTTGCACCAGAGTTGGCTCAGAGTCTAAGATTAAGTGATAAATGTGACGTGTATAGTTTTGGAGTGATTCTTTTGGAGCTGGTTACTGGGAGGAAACCGGTGGAGAGTCCTACAGCAAATGAGGTGGTGGTTCTGTGTGAATATGTTCGCGGGTTGTTGGAGACTGGCTCTGCTTCAGATTGCTTTGATAGAAGTTTGCGAGGTTTTTCAGAGAATGAGTTGATTCAAGTCATGAAGTTAGGATTGATTTGTACATCTGAGCTTCCTTCAAGAAGACCTAGCATGGCTGAGGTTGTTCAGGTCCTCGAGTCCATAAGGTCTGGAGTAGAATCATCGTAGATTTTCGAAGTGCA
The DNA here is from genome assembly GCF_000002775.5 of Populus trichocarpa. Taxonomy (NCBI): domain Eukaryota; kingdom Viridiplantae; phylum Streptophyta; class Magnoliopsida; order Malpighiales; family Salicaceae; genus Populus; species Populus trichocarpa. The sequence goes on along the minus strand of NC_037285.2, from coordinate 9,273,965 downwards.
TTAGATGGTTTTCTTGGACCACCTCAGGGTTCATTTAACTAAGCACTTTTAATAATAATAATAATAAAAAAGTGGCAGTCTAGCTGGAAGGTGGTGTGACTCATTGTGCAGATACAAGGGAGTTGGATATTAGGGGGAAAAAATAGAAATCATTCTTTTGTATTCATTTTGAGATTAAAAGAGTAAATTGTTCCTGACATTTGCAACATTTTGCAATAAAATGATTCATTCATTGTATCACACATGGCGTGGACATTGTAGGGTAGGTGATTAGCTATTAGATTGGAACATTAAGAACAGCGTCTCGTCCTCACCATTGCTCTTCAGCCTCTGGGAAGCACTTTGATCCAGCTCCTGTAGGTGGAATGATTTTTTCTCAGTACTCTACCTGTCTCCAAATCAAATGCAGCAGAGACCAGCTTCACTTCGGAGGTAATGATTTTAAGTATTCCACCAGTAACTTTCTCTCATGAAGCTGAACCTTACAGATTAACCATTTAATTTGATGGAACATTATGAACAGTGTTTTTTTGGCACCAGTAATTTAATTTGATGGTTATCGGTGTTCCATTTCAGTCTTCCATCACTGGAAAAAAAGTGGTAACAATAAATTATAAATGATCTTTGAACATTTGCACTAAGTGCTTGACATGGTACATTGAAAGAATTATTGAAAACAATATATACCAGCATTGTCTCAATTTACTTCCGCCTATTGTTGGCATCAAAAGTGTGGAAAAAACTAGTACTAACACTACTTCTGTTCTCCAAGATCATTTATAACTAAGCTTCTTCTACCTTCTCCATAGTCAACAGGGAAACTGCCAAAAGATCTGCATGGGATCTAATTCCTTAGAATAAACCAAACATTTCAACTGCTTGCTTTACAGTCATCCACACTTTTCTGAGTTCGGTCTATAACTACAGGAATATCCCTTTCAGCCAAGTTGGCAGAACAGAATTGGAACCATCCAGGTTCAATACAATGACAGCAAGATCCCGGAGTAACATTGAGCTTTGCCTTATCCAACAATTTCTCCCAAAGCTCAAGCTCCCCTTTCTCTCTATTAGAGCTGATTAACTCACAGGAAAAGCCCCCATTGCTCTTTGTACACTCATTGCCCAATTGCTTCAACCTGCCACAAATGCAGCATGCATTCTTTGAAGCCTCTCCCTATTATTCTTAATTGCCTTCTGAACAAAGTCTGTATCTGAAAGCATATAGATAAGTAGATGCTTAAAACTCATTGTAAAGGTAATTATTCTTCATAATTACTCTCGTATGATATGTTTACGACTCCACTCTCTAATGACAATTTTATGTAAACTGAAGTATATAAATCCACTAAATAAGAAGACAAACAAGAAAACTCGTACATAACAACAACAACATTACATTCTCCTACATTATAGTTATTTTTGTTATACATAATTTTCCTCCAACACGTTTTTTAACTTAGACATCAAAGAGTTCCCTATCCGACAGAGAACTTATTTTGCAACAAGTTCGTGAGCCACAGGCTTAGTCTAACAAGATACAGCGCAACCAAAAACATATTTCAAAGCCAGGTTTAATTTGAAGTTTTTCTGCCTTGACTATAATTTGAATGAGTTTATGATAAGTTAGGGTATAAGATTGAAAATTTTAATTTTCACTTTCAGGATTTTAACGTTTGTATCTCCAAAGCATTCATGTTTCTTTCTTTTTTGAGTCAATAAATCTTTATTCGCTAATTCTTTTGAAATACTAGCATTTTATATCAAATTGCTTTATATTGCTCTAACAACGTATCTTATATGAAGAAAGGAGCTTCATGATGATATATCAGAAGCATATCACTATTACGTTGTCTTAGAATCTTAAGAGTGTATCTCCATTTATATTTGCTTTGTGAGAACTGGGCTGTGAATCTTTTAACGTAATGAAATAAAAGATTTCTTAAATAAGAAGAGCGACTAGGATGAATCTTCAAAATACAGCACCTTCAAATTCTACAGTAAGTTCTGGCTTTATAGTAATTTCATCTACTTTAAGCAAGCCATCCTTTATATAAAAGAGCATAGTTTTAATCTGGACACAAAGCAATGTCTCCCATTCGTTTGAAATCCACAGGAGTCTATCTCTACACAGCTAGTCGATGGAATCTGCCCATAATTTGCCTCTCGTAACCCTACCATTGACAGACACTTGAAGATCAAGTCCCAATTTGTCCCTTCTCTTGTCAACCACAGCTGCAAGGCAAGCTACAAAACCCAAGCCCTGAATGGAAAGATTACGACAAAAGGTTCTCATGATGGAGGTTACAAACTCCCCCGGTTAAAAATGACTTGTCACTTTCCAAAGCTTTCTGGGTTAGCACCATATATGCTCCCAGCATGAATTTCCTTTTATTTATTTATTTATTTATCTGGGCCACATGCTTTTCTTTAATTCATGTGCTTTTGGGATCAAAAAACAAAGTGTTTTGAGTGATCCGATCATACACAACCCACTAGGCCCGGTGCCCGAGCCAAATCAAATGTCAATTATTGCGTAAGAAAAAAAAAAACATGTCCCTATTTCCCTCCTTATTAAGACCAGTGATTGGAAAAAAAGATAGGAAACCAGACGTGGATCTAGTAATCACATTGAATAAACATAGCGATCAACTACTAGCACGACATCATTTTGAAGCACTAAAATTTTAGCTACCATGTATTCATATGGTGAAATATTTCTTGATGGATAAAATTTTTTTAGGTAAGAGACTAATTATGTTAAAAAAAAATCATCCTAAAACATTATATTTGAGGCAATTTGCATTGATGTTTAATTTTACAATAACAATACTTATTATGTATATATACTAATATTTTATCTAAATTAAATATATATGTTTATTAGAGATAACAAAAATTTAGAATAATAATTTGGGATTTAGCTTGATAAAGCCTATTATATATATATATATATATATATATATATATATATATATATATATATATATATATATATATATATAATGGTGGCCGGATTTGAAATAATTGAAATAATAATAAGTGGATTTGAAATAATAATAAATGAAGACTCATGTTTTGATTTATTTCTTTCTATTACACAAGTTATGTTCACTCACTTTAAATTAATTATTTACCAAGCATGACCATCATGAAACCACAAATATTTCGACTAATTTAATTAATATAAATGAGCATAATCAAACGCTAAAAAAAGTCATGAACACATCTTGGATTTTTTTTTATTTTTTTATAAAAACTCGTCACACAATAAAAAAGTGAAAATAATAAAAATATCATAAATCGATTAAATTGAGTTAAACACATATTTTTTTCTGGGGATTTTTGTATTTTAAGAATATGTTGAAAGACAAGGGTTAAAGAGGGATCATGACACAGATTTCAAATTTCTTCACGAGGAGGCATAAAAAAGGCGATGACTAATAGCTATCAAATTTCTTCATGGAAGGCACACAAAGGTTCGACTCAATAAGACAACCTCAGTTATTTTTGGTGAACACTGTTTGCCTCGTGATGCGATGCTGATTGCCGCATCTTAAGATTTTACAAATTTTACCGATGAGGAAAAATAAAATCACTTTATTTGTTGCAAATTATAGTGGGTTTCCATGGATCTAGACGGAACAATTTGTTTTCTTCTTCAAGGGTTTTTTTTTTTTTTTTTTTTTTTTAAGTATCAGTTATTTTTTAAAAATATATTTTTAATTAGAAATACATTAAAATTTTTAAAATATATTTTAATTTTTTTTAAATACAGTTTTAACCAAGACCATGTTTGTTTCCTGAAAAGTGATTTCCGGGAAACCACTTTCCAAACTTTCTTGTGTTTGTTTGCCATTAGAAAAGTTGGTCAACGGAAAACACTTTCTAGTCAAAGGAAAATTTAGTTTGGTTTCCAGAAAAGTGTTTTTCTGGAAAATTTGGGCGGAAAACACTTTTCGAAAGTTGTGAAAAATTTAAAAATATCATATTATTTGTTGATTATATCAAATTTGGTTCTCAAACTTTTGATTGCTATATATATATATTTTGTTTTGAATATTTATTTTTCAATTTCATTTCTTAAAATTTAATTTTTATATTAACTTTGATCCTTATTTTTATAATTATTATTTGCCTTTTCCTTATCATTTTCTTATTAAAATTTTTTATCTATCAAATTTGATCCTCATTCTTTTGATTTACTTATTTTATTTGAAATAATTTATGAAATGTTAATTATTATTATTTTAATTTCTTCATCTTTCATTTTTATTTTATTTTTTAGATTTGGTTTATATTATTTTGATTATTATTTATTTTATTTGAGATAATTTATGAAATTATATATTTTTTTAATTTCATCCTCATTCAAATTTTTAATTTGTAAGATTTGTTCCTCATTATTTTAATAAACTTGAGAAAATAAAACATTAATAAGTTATTTTCCAGCTTATTTTTCATGACATAACTAAATAGTAGAAAATATTTTCCAACTTATTTTCTATTACACTACCAAATATTGAAAAATAATTCATTTTTTTTAAATTTATTTTTTCAAAATTTATTTAAAAAAAAAAAAAACTTTTCTGGAAGCATAATTTCTAGACGCGCTTGTATTCGATTTACATCTCGAATTGCTATTAATAGTATAACACTGGACAAACTTTGGTGGATATGTGTCGAAGATAATTGAACGACTCGACTCCCCGAAACTCGTCCCCTCATTCTCCAACTCATCAAAAGCCCATCTCAACAACCTAGAAAGGCTATACATACAACTGAACTGATATCAAATCATTTTTTAACTTCCCATAGATTTTTCAACTCTAATAATTGACTTTTATTCTAATTTCCAGTTCTACCCCGTCCCTCTCATTTTTGAATTTTCGAAAGCGGACCCTACACCCGATCCCATTACCTGCCAAAACGAATAAAACCGTTAATGTCAAATCTCGTAATTTATTTGCACCCACAAGGGTAACTCGAACAAGCGCCGAAATCTTCAGACTCCTCGACAGTAATCTCGATCCCCGATAAACACTTGCCCCTCTGTTCAAAGACAAAAACCTCACTCCCCTCGACAACTAAATTCCACATCTTACCCTTTATCTCAATTCAAATCTCACTCACCACTCGAAACCCAACTACAGCCATTCTTCCAGATCCCCAGGGCAGAACTGTCTTGTCATTTCCACACTCATAATCCAATTATTAATATATTATTATAAACTTCCGTTCCATAAAATTCAAATTTTTGATCATTGCAAATAATAATAAAAACTCAAAACCTCATTTTGTGCTTCTCGGGTATTTATTAATATTCAGGATATAATTCTGCCTATTTTTAAATTTTTTTTTTTTTAGTGTTATAACAATGATTATTTTTTAAAATATTTTTTATTTTTTAAAATTTATTCTTAACATTAATATAAAAATAAAGAAAAAATTATTAAAAAATAAAAAAAAATAAATGTTTTTTTTCAAAAATAATTTTAAAAAACAAAAACAAAAACAAAAACAAAAACATGATATTATGCTTAAAAACTAAATTTATCTTTCCTTATCCAATAAGATTTTAGGCTGTTTTCCCTTAAAAAAAAAATTGTAACCTAAATGATAATATTATTGGAGAAAAAAAAAACCCACCAACCCAGCGGTGTATTTTTGGCAACTAAATACCAAAACAAATTAAGAAAAAGGAGTATTTATTTTAAATGATTTATTTATTTACTTATTGCATTCGATGCTACAGTAAGAGAGGTTTGGCAAGCGACCGTTCTCTCAACGGAATCAACGCCGTTCCTCTCCTCTCCTCCACTATAACGGTTATAGAGAGAGTGTGTGTTTTGGAGAGAGATGGAAATGGAAGAGAAAATGGAGGTGGAGTTTATGGTGTTTGAGGCGCGTGAAATTGATCTTGATTACGAGTTTGATGCTCCAAAGTACTTCGATTTCACTAGCCTGGAGTCAATCGCGGAGGCGCGTGAGGTTCAGCGGTGGTTTGATACGGCGCCGAGCTGTCCTCCCTCTCGTGAGTCTCAAAACACCGTAATTTGTTCATTGCTCGTTTTTCCCTGATTGTTTATTGAATTATGGAGCTCTTAATAACTATTATCAAGCCAATCCTTATTTACTATTTTTATAATTATTCGTTTTTAGCTTAAATTGGTGTATTTGTTTGTGTTTCAGCATTTGTGGCAAAGTTTGTGTACAGTCTACTGGAGAATGTTAATACCTCTCCAAAATCTAAAGATGAGGAAAATAGGGCTCCTCTGCTTAATGATGACATGGGACCAGAAGTTTCTGCAATAGAGGTGGACGATACAGGTACTAATGATTATGCTTGTGTAGAGACTATATATGCCCTATGACTTTTACTTCACCATAGCAAATTTTAGATTGTGATGACTAGAGCTCGAAATAAACCTTGCTTGGCCAATCCAATTTTCTTTTTTTCAAGATTGACTTGGTGAAAAATAATTCTGTCAGAAAAATATTACACACAGAGCTGTTTTCGCTTTCACACCAAGTACTCCATGATTTTTTTTTTGGGAAAGCAGTGCTTAGGACCAGTGTTCTTTGAAAACAACATAGACCTTGATTTTTTTTGAATGGTAGAATCAATACATGTTGCAATACCAACACTCATTTGTATCAATATTCCATCCTCCATGGCTTGTAGCCTCAAATATGCAATGAAGCTTCCTATCATTGGAGTTGAATAAAAACAACGGCAAACAACTATTTTGAGAAACATTATATGATTGTGTTATTCTTGCATTAAAATATTACTCCAGCTAGATCACCCTTCCTCGTATTTTTAGCCATTAACTGATGTTTGAGATACTGATTTCAATTTAGGATTTATTTGGGGTTAGGGTAGTTTAGGGTTTATTTAGAGTTAGTTTAGGGTTAGGGGTTAAAGTCGTGTTCCCAAACGTGACTTTAACAAAGTTGCAGTTCCTATCTGCGACTTTAACTAAACTGTGTTATTTTCCAAATACCTTTTCAACTTGTGCTAGTTTGCCAAAACTTTGGTCGAACTGTGCTAGCTTTCAAAAAATTTCTTGTTTTTGCTTGCAGGATTGACTTTTTACCATCAGAAATCTACTGATAAATCAAACCCCAAGGTGAAGTCCATGGTCAAGCCAACATTTCCCAGGAGTTCAACTTTGATGAAACCTACGGCTAGTCAGTTGGCTAAGCAAAATCGCCCCACTCAAATAGGTGTTTCCAGGTGATTCTCACTAAATTCTTTGTTCTTGTTTACTTGTGGTCAAAGAAAACAACTTTTATCGTTACTTGTTATACTGTTGAAGAAATATGCTTATTTATTTTATGAAATTTTCCAATAAAGCTACAACTTGGAACTTGTCTTGGTCCTTTTCTTATGGTTTTAGTTAGATGGCCCATTCAATTTTAAAAGCACAACTTTGGCAAACATGTGGATTGTTGTGTGAGTATATACCATAAAGCATTCATCTTCTTTTATGAAGAATATTTAATATTCTATGCATTTAAGCTAGAGGCAATTACCATATAGCAACTCACTGGAAGCTAAAATCAGAGACCTTTCAGTTTAATACAGTCACTTTCTAATATTACATCTCTAATTTTTAGATTTCAGATACTGCTGGGTCAAAAGGAGAGAAGCTTATGCAATTCTTCTGCACTTGAAAGTCATTCTGCCAAGAGGCAGAAACTGGAAGGAGGTCACGTTTGCAAGGTACACAGCTTTTGTGAATCTATCTTCTTGCCCATTCCTTTTGCTTGTATTTTGGAGAACTTGTCATGAAGTTATATGTGCTGATCAATAATGGACTTTTTGATAACACACACACATAAAAAAAAAAAAAGAATAAAAAAGAAAGAAAGAACTCTTGTTATTTATACAAGGGTTTTGACCATGTAGTTGCAGGCAGACCAGTGGTTGCCACATTGATGCATGTTATTGGGAATGTTCCCTCAATTGTTTTACCGTATCTTGCATTCTCATGTTCTATTATCAAATTAAAGGAGTTGATTAGGATGTAGGTGTGGCTGTTTATTAATGACTGGACCTGGCTTGACATTTGGAAGCTCATGTTAGTGAATTGCGGATTGTGAGTGAAATTGATCCCTAAATTTAGTGCAGGGGTCCTGAACTAAATCTTAGTATCGTTTTGTTTTCCTTTTTATAAATATTTACCAGTCCATTTACATGTTCTACATAACAGATTGGTGATGGAAAGCAGAAAACAGATTTCATCCACAAGACATCTAAAAAGGTAGATGCTTGTTGTTTTAATTTGGACCTCAAGTTACATTTTGTATGCATTGCATATTTGATCAATCATCTAATTTATGTTGACCTGAAGTCTTTCACACCTCAAACACTTAAAAAAATGATTTTTCAGTTCACCTGAGCTAATTTATTTTGTAATCAACCCTCAGAAATGTTAGAAGCATAATCCTAAACCCCAAAGGTATACTTGCACAACTTTTACGCAATTTCTGGGGAAAATATGCTCGCCACCATTGTTTCATAAAAAAAAGTTACAATCTTAACTTGTATTAAGATAAAGTGGTTAGGACAGCTTTGATGTTTTTTCCAATAGTCATGAACTATCAAGCACAAAGCTTTTATGTTTTTAGCTGTGATCTTCTATATGCTTTGATATGTATATAAAAGGAAAACTTATAATCATCAGAACAATGGGGGTGAAAAAGAGATGAAGTTCAGACTTTTTGGAATTGGAGAGGGTTGTATAGTTCAATCTACATAACGGGATAAAATCATCAATTGAAGTTACCAAATACTTCGACCTGGTCTTGCAGGATGGTTTTGTTGATAAAATCTCTTCTCATGCAAAACTAAGGCTGACTGTTCCAAGAGAGCCTGACCTTGTAACAGCACACAGGGCACAGAGGATGAGGTTTGTGCTTCTGTTCAAGATTCTGAGGTACCAAGTTATCTTTAACACAGATGGCCAAATAATTGACATGTTTATAACTCAGGCCCAAAGAACAGCAATACATGACAGCGCCTGCACGAAGATTCAAAGCACGCCCATTGAACCAAAAAGTGAGTATACAAGTTAAATAGCTTGAGATGTCATATATGAAACTTTGTTTTGTTTTCCCAAAATAAATATATATATATCATTTTGTTTTGCAGATTCTTGAGGCTCCTTCATTTCCTCTTCCAAAGAAGAGTACCCCAAAGTTGCCAGAGTTTCAAGTAAGTGCTTGAGCTGGCTTCTGCCTGTTTCTATTTCTGTCTATAATAAGTAGAGCAGTGCTGAGACTATGGGTCCTGCTCCAATATAGAAAAACACTTCAGAAGAAGGAAGCTTTTGTCCTGTATTTGGTGTTGAGAAATGCTTCCATTGCTTCTCAGGAATTTCACTTGAAGACATTAGAAAGGGCAATGCAGCACAACTCTTCAGTTTCATCTTCCTCGTTTCAGTGCAATGATTCAAACAAGGTTTATTTAGATTCCTTGAAATCATGATTACTAACCCAACTGAAAACAGTCTTCGTCACTGGTTCAAATCTTGTAGATAATATGATGAGAACTGTTTTTGGTGGTATTCTGTGTCTTAGTTAGTGGTTGTAATCATCTTCTTTGTCATAATTATTAAAACACGGGGAGACTGAAATGCTTTATTACAGGGGCTGGATAAACCCAGTACAATTTCAGAAAGTGTGAAGACAGAATCCAGAAGGTAATATTTTTTTTATTAATCGACCTCAGAATGAGTAAATTGTGATGGTCAATTTTCATTTGATGTTCATTTCCCTTAAGTGCTTACTTCAAATTTTCTCCTACTTTGCTCAGACCAACCACCAAGAATCCTCCAAAGCAAGATGGATGTGGTGCAACACATACATTCAAAGCTTGCCCTCTGAATAAGAAGGTAATAGAGAAAATAGTGCAGATCTTATGCTCTAAATGTTGTGGTAGCAATTACTAAATGTGAACCTGCTTGTTGTCTCTGATTGCAGATATTCTCTAGTAAAGGAGAAATGGGTGTTTTTCAAACTAGCATTCGGGAAACCACGGTGCCAATGGTAATCCATAGCTCTAGTTGCTATATATGTACCTATGTACCGAACTACTGATTAATGGTATGCAGAATCATTTGAAACAATATAGTGTTAATTACAGGAATTTAATTTTCATACGGAGAAGAGGTTTCAACATAATCCACCCATAGATCTTTTCAGTAAGGTAACCCTTCAATTTGTACCTTGTAGTTAAAAAAAAATAAAATCATTATGTTATTTCTGTTGTAGTGCTCATTATTGTTATCGTAGCCTTTGCACTCATATGCTTTCCAAGATGCTCACATTCTTTTGGCCTGTGAATGCCAGCTCTCCCTGACAAGTGAACTCCAACCAAATAACAAATCTCAATTGCAATTTCCTCAACCAAGCTATCTGTCTACGAAGGTTCTACTTGTTCCTTCTAAATTCTTTGTCATAGCAAACACACATATATCATTATTGCAAGTCTACTCTGCTTAATGTCTCTAATTGTTTCTTTGGCGTAAGGGTCCAAAAGAAAATAGATTGAATCCCTTGCAAACAGAGCAGAAGGTAAGCATGACACCTGTTTGGAACCTTCTCTGTGCAACATTACTTTCATTTTGTTCCAGCTATAAACTATTTCTTTTCTTCTTTTAGATGGTGCATTTGGTGAAAGAAAGGCAATCTATATTTGGTGGAAAGCAGCAGATTCAATATGGGAGCAATATGGGCACCAATGAAGTCAGAAACCAATCGATCAGGAGGTAAGTCAACGGAGATCAGTAATTTTTTCCCTAATTCCATTTCCACAGTGATAATTTTATTTGGAATGTCAATAGGAGCTTGGGCATCCGGTGAGACTTGAGAATTACAGGGAACGGAGTATGATGGGTGAACACTTGGACAAAAATAATCAATCCTTTTGTTATACAGAAACCATGGAAGTCCGTATCGTTTGAGATCAATTGTTTACCGTGGAAGAAACTGATGTCACGCGTTAGTGTAAATCTAACCTGTCTCCTACAATTTCGTAGGCTTGTCCCCAATCCAATAAAAATTACTACATGGTCGGTGTTGTACAGCCATCAAGGCCTTCTTACCCTTATACCACCACACTTTTTCTGTAGCATTGCATGAACAACACATGTAATAGTTAGTGGAAAATACAGAATACAGTAGATAGTAGTGTCTTGGAGGTATTTCTAAATTGCAGTTCTTTCATTTTTGGTTCACAATCCATATGACATAATGAACAATGATCAAAGCCTTTACAAATTATATTAGATTTGGCGTTAACATATGTTAAGGTAATGTGCTTGAAGAAGAGCCCATTTCATTCTCTCCACTAAAATCCTTGTTTGCCGAATTGTGCTTGATACGAGCCTGCTTTGCCCATAGCTATATATCACAGGCTTCCTCGAAGGGTTTCTTTTCCTTGACGAGTCTTCTCTTTTTCATGG